>NC_055962.1:33071105-33371105 GCF_018492685.1 Alosa sapidissima | reverse complement strand
AGTGAAACACGAGAAGCAGTTCTCCAAACATTTTCTCCCGAAACCAAGAAGTCAGAAATGTATAATAAAATAGAGCATACTTTAAATCAGTTAGACAATCCTTTTTCAACATTTAACACAGAGACAAAGAGACAAAAATATTATGATGAAAAATGGGAAATAGTTGAGCCAAAAGAATTTGTTCTTGGTGTGAGATTGGATACACGTAGAGATAGGACTACAGGTGTCTACAGTCAGGTTCCTGTGACAGACAAGTTCATGTATGTACCCATTTTAGGCACACTTAAGTCCATTTTCCAAAATGATGAGATAAGAGAATGTTTTTTGCAAGAGAAACACAGTCAAAAGGGAACATATAAAGACATCAATGATGGGTTATATTTCCAAAACCATCCTCTTTTTTCTCAAAAGCGGCATGCTCTACAGATTTTGCTTTACTATGATGACTTTGAAACAGCAAACCCATTAGGTTCTAAGAAGGGTGTCCATAAACTTGGATGTGTTTATTTTACTTTAAAAAACCTCCCACCAAAAGTAAACTCTGTGTTAATGAATGTGCATCTTGCAGCTCTTTTTTATACATCAGATTTAAAGAAATATGGTTTTGATGAAATATTTAAGCCTCTAATTGAAGATTTAAAAATTTTAGAGACAAGAGGAATCAGAATTCCATGTATTGAAGAACCACTGTTTGGATCTGTAATTCAAGTGACGGGAGATAATCTTGCTTTAAATGGCATTTTAGGGTTTGTTGAGTCTTTCAGTGCAACACACTGTTGTAGGTTTTGTCTGATAAGTAAGGGAGAAATTCAGTCGATATTTAATGAGGATGATCCTGGACTTGTTCTGCGCTCCAGAGCGCTTCACATTGAACATTGTAATGCACTAAGTGAAGAACCTGCTCTACCCTCTGTTTATGGTGTTAAAAAGTCATGTGTGCTCAATACATTAGAGTATTTTCACAACACTGATAATTATGCTGTTGATATAATGCATGATTTGTTAGAGGGTGTTGTACAATATGAGCTTAAGTTGTTTTTTCAGTACCTGATAAAAAATGGCTACATTTCTTTGAACAGTATTTCAGACAGGATGCATAGTTTTAATTTTGGTTTTACAGAACGTAAGAACAAACCAAGTGGGTTGAAAATTGATGACAACAGCAAGCACTTAGGTTTAAATGCCATTCAGTCATGGTGTGTTCTCCGCAATACCCCACTTATCTTTGGTGATGTGGTTGAAATGGGCAACAGTCATTGGAACCTTGTGCTCCTGTTATTACAAATTGTTAACATCGTGTTCTCCCCATTCCTTACTGACGGCATGATATGTTACCTAAAACATTTGATTTGTGATCACCATAACTTGTTTAAAACTTTGTACCCTGATAAGAAATTTATCCCAAAACACCACTTAATGATCCACTGTGTCGAATACTAAAATTAGATTCATATTCAGATATTTCAACTACAAATTGGGTTAGAAATTATGGCACAGAATACCAGATTGGTTTATTTATAGCCACTGAAACATCCCATGATCTACCTGTGTTCAAGAAAATATGCCGCATTATAATACATGAACAGCATGCATTCATAATAGGTTGTACAGTTGATACTTTGTACTTTGATGAACACTTGCATGCATTCTGTATAGAGGAACAAAATGATGACTATGTAGTGATCTGCATTGACCAGCTTGCTTATTTCAGACCCTTTGATAAACAATACTCTAATGACAGTGACCGAGCATACATTGTTCCATATTGTTATGTTTTAAAATATATTTTTATATTTTAATATGTTAATGTGGTGCATGAATTAAAAATAAAAGGTGTTTTAACTGAACTTGGCGTCATTATTTTAGCAAACTTTATTTTGAAAATAATCCACCAGAGAGTAAGAGTTAACATTTAACACTACTTTAAGAGTTGAGAAAATGTTACACTGGTTGGTGTTAAGCAGTGTTAAATGTTTTACTCTACAGAGAGTCAATAGGTAACACTGAATCAGTGTAAAGGTGCCAACTCTCAAAAAAGTGTTAAATTAACACTTTGTGGTGTGGACCCATATAGACACTTCAAAAGTGTTGAAATCAACTCTGATAGTGTTAATTTGGGTATACTGATTTTGCTGTGTGCCTTCTCTTTAGATTAAGGAAAATATAAGGTTCTGTTACAAAATCATTCTTAAATTGAACATCATTTCTAAGTTTTGGCTTCTTCCATATGTCCTGTTTCCACTGATCTACATATTTACTTAACAATCCTTGTCTGACAACATTTATATTACATTGCAAATTATTTTGGTACATTATATGCAAGTCAGACGAAGACAGTATTATTGAAACCTCTCCAGACCAGGGGTAATGCTTTGCTCTATCCCAATTAAAAACTTTCCTAGTTAGCTCTGGGAGACTGACAAGGCGGTTCCACAATCGGACCATTTCACACCTTTGTTTTACAATACATGGATCCCATCCTGCAACCCCATTAACCGCTACCTTTGCTGCGTATTTATGCACACCAAGAAAACACCTTAAAGCACGGTTTTGAACAGAGTTACAGTCAAGAACCCCTTAAAAGCCCCAAACTCCAGCAGCATAAAACAAAACGGAGTCAACCAAAGATTTATACAGTTGTGTAAAAGTAGAAAAAACAAGATCTGTACATAATTTCATTATACTCAACACAGAACCTCCAGCAGACTCCTTCCCTCTGTAAATTTCATATTTTCATCAAAAACAAAACCAATATATTTATAATGACTAGTATACTTTAAGGGCACAGGGCCAAACTGAAATGTATGAATACTCTGTAGTTCACTTTAGGGCTGGGATAAACTATTATTTTTTAAACGATTAATCTAGCGATTATTTTTTCGATGCATCGATTAATCTAACGATTCATTTTTATAGTCCGATTTGATTCGATTATCGGTTATCTCCCCATTAATTGACTAATAACAACTTATACATGTTGATTTACATATCTGAATGAAAAAAACATGAATTCCTTAACATTGGAATATATGTTTATTGCTCTTAAGATTCCAAAATAAAAGACTATACAAGTGCAAAGTAATGCATTCTTAGTCAGAGGTAGCATTCGGCTCAGTTCAGTAGTGTATAGGTCTAATTGAGTGCCTGTCACTTTAAGACGACGTTCGTGAGGGAATCCTTGCAATTAACATTAACACAGTTAAAACGCTGCTGATGTGTGGATGCAATTCATAACGTAGTTCAAATAACTGTTCGTACTTCTCCTTGGGACAAACACTTTTGAGTCTTGGAAAACACTTTTCCATTTACATCGGGATTTTGCAAACATTCAGAGTCAATAAAATGAGCCCTACATGAGTAACGAAATTGACAAGCAGATGTAAGTAAGCATGCTAAACTTGACATCCGAACAGTATTCTAACGTTAGCTTTGAGATACTGCTTGATTGCATAACTTAACTTAGTTTGGTCTCCTCATTGTACTATGTTGTGATGAGACCTTAGCAGAGTTAACTTTAATGCAGCAGTTTTGAACAAATTTGCGCAGCATGGTCATGATGCTAAGCGGATTTAATAGCAATTTAGCCCGCCGTGTTCTATGCAATGCTTCTTCTATGTGGCAACAACAATCGTGAATATTTTGTTAAATGCACAGAGGAGGGGCAGCGGGCTCCTTACAAGAGAGAGTGGCTGGGGCAAGGAAAGGCTGCGTGCATGAAAAGCACAGCTCAATGATTTCGTAGCCCCCAGCCACAGATTAGTCAACGTATGGGAAACACTGAAGGTGTAAAATGAAAAATATTTAGCGCAACACATTTATGCTTAACGAATCGAGAGGTATAACGCAGTCCTGGTTACAGGGCCACAACCACACTCAGAACACGGAAGCAACGTGGATTTTACGTGCCTACGTCTACGTGAAATACATTGTGATTGGCCCATAATTGAGCAGAAACGTAAACACGCCGCACCTGCATGTGGAGAAAGGTAGGGAAAGTCAACTTTGTCGCCCGCCAAATAAAATAATAGTTCGAGTTTTTTTTTCGATTAAAATATGCTCATATTGATTAATACCCTTTATTCATGAGTTCAAAGCCTAGATAGGCCGATTTTTGTGCAATTTCAACCCAATTGAAAGCGAAATTAGCCTGCAAGTAAGTTTAAGTAGGCTACCAACAACACTATGTGGTAGCCTATCCTAATTAGCTTAATACATTATTGTGCACGTTATGGTTTAATTGTCAAAAGTGTGCTACGATTCCAGCTAAATCGTACGATTCCACGATTCCAGCTAAACCTTTTATGTTATGCTATGTGTTATGTTTGACTTTTACAGTTATGTGTCATGTTTGGCATTACATCAGTCATATTGCTAGCCTATTTGTTTAAATATTTTGGGTCTTCCTGTACAAAAAAATATCTGCATTCAAAGGACAAAAACGACTACTGCCATTCTTCTGAAGTAGAATGCAGTACACTAACATTTCAGTAAATATTGCATTACTACGTAGTGCAATGACGTTTTTTCCTTGTCCAAAGTACTGTATTTTCCTGCATTTGAACTGCACATATTCTTCCAAAACTGCAGTGTTGACAGTTGGTTTTATATTTTTTGTATTGTAATATTTGAATATTTACACACTGTTACACCGTAATTGTGCTTCATCCAGCTAAAACACAATCTGTGGAGCCTGGCCCTGAAGAAGAGGAGCACGAAGTCTCAAAGTACAAAAGAGGGTTAGTAGATAGTTAGAACAAAATTATTCATACCCCTGGCAAATATTGATTTAATGTTGATTTTTCTCTTGACCAATATAGTTTGTTGACTGAAACGGACACTGCCACATGGCAAAAGGTTGTAAGACAATGTGATGGAATTAAAAAAAAAAGCGTTTTTATCTTTTAACATTTGATTGTGATTTCATCCAATCCATATTAAGCACACAGAAGGGTGCAATATAGCTTATTATAGCTTAAATCACACCTACACACTGCAAGCATTCCAAAAATATATAATTTAGGCCACCTTCATACATCTATCCTTCTACAATACCCTAAAAAGTACCCGCGCTCAAAATAATGCGTCACTCTGAACCGTGATTTCATCCTGGCACGTGGTTTTATTAAGCACACAGAAGGGTGCAATATAGCTTATTATAGCTTAGATCACACCTACACACTGCAAGCATTCCAAAAATATATAATTTAGGCCACCTTCATACATCTATCCTTCTACAATACCCTAAAAAGTACCCGCGCTCAAAATAATGCGTCACTCTGAACCGTGATTTCATCCTGGCACATGGTTTTGTTAAGCACACAGAAGGGTGCAATATAGCTTATTATAGCTTAAATCACACCTACACACTGCAAGCATTCCAGCTGCTGCTGGTGGTGGTGGTGATGGTGCTGGTGGTGCTGCTGCTGCTGGTGGTGGTGGTGGTGATGGTGCTGGTGGTGATGGTGCTGGTGGTGCTGCTGCTGCTGCTGGTGGTGGTGGTGATGGTGCTGGTGGTGCTGCTGCTGCTGGTGGTGCTGCTGCTGGTGGTGGTGCTGTAACCCAGCGTCCTTACCTCACAGGGTGTGTGTGTGTGTGTGGTGTGAGAGGCACTGTAACCCAGCGTCCTTACCTCACAGGGTGTGTGTGTGTGTGTGTGTGTGTGGTGTGAGAGGCACTGTAACCCAGCGTCCTTACCTCACAGGGTGTGTGGTGTGAGAGGCACTGTAACCCAGCGTCCTTACCTCACAGGGTGTGTGTGTGTGTGTGGTGTGAGAGGCACTGTAACCCAGCGTCCTTACCTCACAGGGTGTGTGTGTGTGTGTGGTGTGAGAGGCACTGTAACCCAGCGTCCTTACCTCACAGGGTGTGTGTGTGTGTGTGTGTGTGTGGTGTGAGAGGCACTGTAACCCAGCGTCCTTACCTCACAGGGTGTGTGTGTGTGTGTGTGTGGTGTGAGAGGCACTGTAACCCAGCGTCCTTACCTCACAGGGTGTGTGTGTGTGTGTGGTGTGAGAGGCACTGTAACCCAGCGTCCTTACCTCACAGGGTGTGTGTGTGTGTGTGTGTGTGGTGTGAGAGGCACTGTAACCCAGCGTCCTTACCTCACAGGGTGTGTGTGTGTGTGTGTGTGTGTGGTGTGAGAGGCACTGTAACCCAGCGTCCTTACCTCACAGGGTGTGTGTGTGTGTGTGGTGTGAGAGGCACTGTAACCCAGCGTCCTTACCTCACAGGGTGTGTGTGTGTGTGTGTGTGTGTGTGGTGTGAGAGGCACTGTAACCCAGCGTCCTTACCTCACAGGGTGTGTGTGTGTGTGTGTGTGTGGTGTGAGAGGCACTGTAACCCAGCGTCCTTACCTCATGTTATTTATAATTTTTCGAGACTTGTGCCATAAGAAGAGCCTCAGGTGGCCTATGAAATTGTCTCTGTTCATATAAGACAGTTGGCTTTTCAGTTTTTTCAGCAATGAATTGCTTTGTTCGGCCAACTGAGAATTTATATCCTGGTGCTGGGGGTAAACATCCAGCTGGTATCCAGCGTTGCAGCCTGTAATAACATTAAAAACAAAAAGGAATTATTTTATGTAGGTTACATAGTTTTAAAAATAGTGTATAGAATAGTGTGAGTGCTGTGTCATCCAATACCTGAATGATTCCTCCAATGGAGGCGATCAACCAAAAACCAGGTTTTATTAAAAAATTGGGGGTCCCTCCTAATGGCGTAAGTGTGGAGCTGACAGGCATTATCATAAATGACTACCTCCGGACCTACAACACAACAGAAGTGAAATGTGATTTTTTGATGAGAACAGTATTTCTGAACCTATAAAACCAACCAAAGCAAAAACAACAAATGACCTGGTAATGTCACACAAGAAAGGTATGCAGAATCCTTACATTTGGTGAATCTGCTCCGTAAAATGGAGAATGGCACGTTCACCGACTCCACCTGCTCCATGATGGAGAAGCCAAGACATACTCCTGTACAGAAACCACAGACACAATAGATAGACAGGTCACATGCCAAGTTTATGATGTTAATACAACATTGCTTATTACCATGTGTAAAGACAATGCTTTCACAAAGCAGATAGACAATCAGGACAAATGAAAATGAAAAATGAACGTACCATGTTTGCAGAACAGTGTGAATATGCCAGGAATTAGGCTTGGGTGCCTGCTCCCCACCTTCCTGCAGTCTGTCAAACGGCCCTGCTCCCTCTCGCCATCTGCATCAAATAAACCCCGGTCCCGGACAAGGGGGAGACAAGGGAAAAAATCTCCATCCCTCTCCATAGTTGTGAGAGGAGTGTCCAGGGCTGGCTTCATCAGAGCGCCCCTTGCCTTCTGGTGGAGCGCCCGGAAAATGGGCACAGCTACCTCGGGGAATGCTCCCTCCGCCCCAACCATTTGAAAGAACAAGGGGCACTCCTCAGCTAGGGTCTTTAGAAGTTGTGGGTGCCCCTCCACTCCCGTGTAGCCCATGGCTTCAAGGTCCTGAACCATAGCTTCCACCCGTTCACTAGGGTGGAGCAGAGCGCAGGCAGGGGAGTTCTTGGCCACCTCCTGGACTATGCGGCGACATGGTCCAACACAGGTCATCCCCACCTCCAAGCAGGCCTGGAGCAGAGGCAGCAAGAATGCAGAGTGCCGCTCTGCTAGGCCCTCCATTTCAATAGCCTCTGCAGGCGTCAGGCCGTCATCTACAAATTTGGTGAGCAGCTTGCGGAGGGGTGCACTGCTCACCAGCACCCTTTCAGGATGACTGGTGAATAAAGCAACGACAAAAATGTTACTCTACATGGAGAAGATAAATTAAAACCCATAAACTAAACATAAAAATATTGTAACACTGATTAACAGGTCATGAAGAGAATGGGTAATGACCAAACTCTTAAAGAATACTCATCTTCCAGAATTTGCCACTCGGGTACCATACTGCCCATCCCTTTTCAGGGCATATTTCTGCTGGTAGCCCAGGGATGTGCCATCCATGACCACAGCTCTGAGAAGACAAAATCTAATTTGTATATTGAGTTGTAAAGACCATGTAAGGTATAACCACTGTGTGTGTGTGTGTGTGTGTGTGTGTGTGTGTGTGTGTGTGTAAGATTGAACATACGTGTACTTGTCTTTGCAGACAGGGCATTTAAACCCGTCTGCAAAGTCTGCCGTCATCAGATCCATGAAGGACAGGACAGCATCTCGGAACTTCCTGTATGTTATTTGGATGCTCTCGGGAACTGCCCTGTCCAACATGTTGGTGTTGTACACTTCCAAGTAGTTGTACATTGTGGAGCTGGAGATGAAAGAGAGGTGTACCATAAGTGCTTTGAACATTGCTGGTCGGCATGTCCAGATAATGATTGCATGTAATGTCATACCAACCTTGAATTCAGGAAGTGGTAAAAATAGTCCCTAAGGACTTCATGGTGCACTACATATGTGCCCATGTTCAGGAGGAACTCGTCTCCCCCATCAAAATGCTGTTGGTGTCCACATGACTCACATGCCTGTTGATAAACTTTGTGAGAGGGAAGTAGTTTTAATAAGTAAAATAACAAGTGGTTCCCCCCAATGCAATATCAAATACCAAAGTGCCACTTCAAAAGACTACTGCCAAAGTTATTTCAGTTTTACTATTATTTTTACTATTATATTTGTTTTTTGCTTTCTCCCAGTATTTCCATGCACTTCACTGATCTATTATCTATCTGATCTATTATCCATAATATTTCTAGTAACATTACATGCCCTATTCATTGTGTAAACAAAAATGCAGTGGTCATAATGAGAGGCCATTTTGTATTGAATTTGGAGAAAACACCTTTTAATTGTGTTGAGGAACATGAATGCATGTGATGCATTTTCAGTGCAGCTGAAAATAAGATAAAAAGGAAATGATACTGCTATACATACGTATCGCTTTTGCCACCGTGGACTGACTGTAAATATACACGTCTTTAGGTGTGGCAGACATGGAATGGCCACAATCACACCTCCCAACATTGCTTTGGAGGAGTATCACCCCCTCTAAGTTCCTCTCCAGCATTACAAAAGAACGGCTGTAATGTATCTGTATTAAACATAATTAGATATGAATACAAGAAAAGGTAACATTTTCCTAGGTCATTAGTTTCTTTTTTAAGAATTGATGCACTCCTGTGTGACATCAAAACGGCTGTAGTCATTAAGAAGTCTTAAGTTTGTTCATGCAACTTGTCATTCATCGACCTCTCTCGATACCTTTTGTGCACTCTGTATTTGTCTGACATGCCATTATAACTTTTATTTGAGTTTTTTTTACATTTATTTCATAGAGGTGACTCATTTCTTTTCTATATAAAGGTAAGTTTTCATTATGTCATTAATGCAGATACCCTCTTGTCGATGGGGAGGTCAAAGGGGATGGGCTTTGAGGACACTGCCAGCTTCCGGACATCCTGATAGGGCCCTCCTCCTCTCAGAGCTGCTCTCACGGCACTCCCCTCAGCACCTGTTGCTTTTAAACAGTCCTGCAGGACTCGCACATGGCCACATTGTGTGTTGCCTCTGTTGCACGTCTGGCACTTCATAGTGCCAGCATGTGCCTTTACTATACCATGCGCTTTGGTCTTAAGCACCACAAAGTGTGAAGGTGCAAAAGGGATCTGCAGAACCATTGACTGAATGGATTGTGGAAATCATAATAAAAAATAAGGTATACTTACAGATGATAATATAAGAGCTATTTGTTGTGTGTACAATTGACTTCCTACCTCATTGTAAAGAGAGCATGCATAATTGTGATCTGTAGACAAGGTAAAATTAGTGTTTTATTACCTTTCAAATATATTGACAACAAAAATAATAGTCATCTTCTTACTAGCCTGTTGGTATGGATGTTGTGTAGGCATTTAGACCAAACACACCAAGTTATAAAGATTTAAGTATGAGTAGGAATGTTTGAGGAAGTTTTGAAGTGAGGAGTTGTATTTGTTGTCAAAGCACATATTTCAATACTTCAATAATTACACTATTAATTTAGCAAAGCAACTGTTATTCACAGACTATTTTTTTCTTCAATGATGAAGTATACAAATAATCAGATCAATTGTTATATGTATTCTTGTCATATTTGTTGAACTAAATTGAAGTTCAGAGATAGAAGTGTGCATTCAGTAGAGACACTGTAAAGACACATACAAGTCTACCAAGCTCTGAATGGTTTATTTTATGCAAGTTCACTTGAAAACAGTAAACAATGTGAAAATAAACATAACATAACGAAGATCAACACCTGTGACAGTTTATTGGATGCAGTTAAGGTATTTAATCTGATTTCTGCACAAAACATTGTACAAAATTACCATTGTTTTGCTCTTAATGCGAAAAGATATTTTAAATGTATTTCAATTAATTTTCAATGTAATCATAAACATTTAAGTAATAAATTGTACTAAACATAATTGCTAGACAAATGCAACTAGTAGAAGGAAGAGAGACAGGAAATGATAGGGCAGCAGTAAACACAGGATAATGATGAAAGTTCCTCAGTGAATCTTTTCAAGGTCGACTTCAATGTTGTTCCATATGGAAATTTGGTATGCAGCAATAATACATTGTCGGAAAAAACACAGTACACAACACTGGCAGAGTGTGGCTTACAGTATCTTGGCTACATTTCACACGGTAAACTCTGAGAATTATATTGATGATTCTTTTTGGCATGCAGCAACATAGAATACGGTTACATAGAATACATCAACATACTGATGTACAACGTACATACTGACTGATCCATGATCCCTGACATAGTAAATATAGTCCAAATACCCTGACTTGAAAAACATTCCCATACAAAGAATTCTTACACTGCCATGCTTCTGTCTTCAAATTGTACTATGGCCTAAATTTGGTAGTGAGGCTTCACCTGACTTGATGTTAATCACCATTAGCCCCGAAAAAAAGAACATTCCCATAAAGTTTGCAATGCAAGTTGCAAGCAAGTGACATCTTCGCTGAAAACAAAAATGTTTGAGGCTATGGCCAGCTTAATCTTCTAACCTCAACTCCCTTGAAAATTGTAGGGGTGACATTGAAAATGCTGTAAATAAAGCAAAACCCCAAGAAAACCCACAGGAAAGTGGTATGAATATGGTTCATCTTGGGCTGAAACACTTGTTTACAAGTGCCAGAAGTTAGTTGGGCTACTTACTACACAGGTACGCAGCAGTTCTCAAAAACAATGGTTTAATACTGATTCAGTAATATAAAAGCCTCCATGCATTGGAAATGTGCAAATATGCTTTCCACCTTATATGCAGAGTGTGTGGCTCAGTGGTCTAAGGGGTTAGGCTGGCAATCGTAAGATGGCTGGTTCGAGTCGCAGATGATAAATTAAAAGTACTAATTAAAAAGGTATATATTGTGTGTGTGGGGGATTTGGTGTGTGTGTGTGTGTGTGTGGAGGTTATGGGGTCAAAGGGGTGGGGGTCCTTCTAAAGTATATAAAGGAAGAAATTCATGATTATACATACACACAGAATAACAATCACACAGCAGTCCTCTGAACACCCTGGAAAACATCTTGGACACAAAAGCGAGGCGGTTAAGTCCTGAAATCTTGTTAATATTAGGACAGTATAAAGATAAAGGGAACTAAGAAGTCAAGCGTTTAGTTCCAACCCTACAAGAAAAAAAATCCTACTACCACCACCACCAACAACAACAACAACACCACCAACCACGACACCAACACCAACACCGACACCGAAACACCGACACCAACAACAACAACAACAACAACAACAACACCAACACCAACAAACACTACCACAACAACAACATATGGAACTCGAACAGTGGCCATTCTGTATATCCAAGGTTGCTTAGTGAAGGACTAGGCCTGAAGAAAAGGAACGTTTCTTGTAAATACTTGAAATTGATGAATTAACATACACACAGACAAAGTCACAAACCCATTCTCTCACACACCCAAAACAGTCCTTTGAGAACTTGGAAACAGCCTGGAAAATATCTTGGACAAAGGGGACAGTAAAAAAGCAGCAAGTAGCAGTTAACATGATGTAAGTTGTATTTCAAGGAAGGAAGAACAAAACAAGAGTAAAGTGAAATTAATTGGAAATAATTGGTTGTAATTGGAATTACTTAGAATTATTTAAAATGACATGCATTTAGTTTAAATTAATAAGAATTATATCATGCATTTCTATTGTGTTACTTGCTTTGTTATTTTACTTAACTGTTAGAGAATATATCATGCGGGATGTGTGGGATAGACAAGGCTTAATGCAAACATAGTTGTGCCTATTGAGTAATGGCGTAATCATTTATTTTCTAATCTAAGCACCAGCAAAGCACCTATGAACTTTAAGCGATTCTATCAGTTATATTGTATATCAATACTTCTGAAGTAAGGCGTGATAGATTCAGTACAGCTTCATTTTTTTTAACTGAGGAGCAGTTACTGGAGTTGAATGAATTAGATTATAAATGGAATTGCATGCTCACCATTAAAAAGCAGTCTTATTTTTTCTCTGTCATAGTTAGTTATACTATATGAAGGGTGTATAAAATAACACATTAAATTTTGTAAAATTCTAAATAAACAAAGGAGCTTAGTATAAGATTTCTTGTATTCGAATCTTAGAAAATTAGGCTAACAACTACACAATAAAAAATAACCAGTACATTACCATCTTCCTGATTCATAGGCACCTCGGGCACATTTAAATTGTGTAGGACTCGTGTCAGGGCCTTGACATGGATGCAGCTGGTCTCTAAATGAGTATCCAAAGACACATTTCAACAGCTGCTACACAATAGTACCATATTAATACATTAACAATCATATTATGAATTATAATGAATCCATCTAATTACTACAAATTACACTTAAATGTCAAACAGGATATAAATGAATACCATGAAAGGACTGCTCCAAGTGGTCAGAGAGAGCTTCCACAAGCCTCCCATGGTGGAAGTCGCAGGAGCATTTATAAATATAGGAGCTGCTCCCTTCAAACACAACAGCCTTCCTTTCCACGACCATCAATTTCTCGTTCTAGTTAAGAAAAGCATTAAGCAATCAATTATCACATTTTGCAGATTTGGAGGTGTTGAAAATGTTAAGATTGCAATGCAAAGGAGCACATCCAAATGAGTCAGTGTACATTTATTTAACAAAAAGAATATAGGTATTTTATGGAGATATAAAATACATATTATTAACTACGCTAAACAACAATATCAAAGTGGACATGAAAAAAATATGATTAACTATTTACATCCAAACACTTTGTCACCGTGTTGAAGTGGTTGAGGACAAATATGGTCCCACCACCAATCACCAACACTCGCTCGGTCTCCAGCAGTAAACATTGATAGAAATCAATGTCTGTGAATGGTACCTGTAAAACCATACACAGGAGTTTAAGTTGCATGTAGTTAATTTTATCTTATGAAGTAATCTTCATAATAGCAAAAGTGTATACTGTTAATACAACATCTAGTGTTTCCTCCTTGGTGGGACGGGGTGGCGTGGGGAGTGTGTGTGTGTGTGTATTTGGACTAAATAAACTGTTGTTGCTTATTGAAATGTACTGTTTTCTTTACCACATTTTCCTCCTCAGGGTTTTCCTCAGGAAGCTCATCACCCCCTCCCTCCTCATCACTCCCTCCTGACACCCCATCCAGAGGATCACTCCCCTGGTGTGGATGAGTAGCTGAGGTGTGCCCGTGGTGTGCCTGTGGTGTGGCTGGTATAGAGCCCCCCTCCTGTTCTGACCTCTTTCTGTGATCCTTGTCATAAACAAGATCATTAAAATAATCAATTAAATTGTACATATCTATTATCTGAACAACAGACCATCACATCACCATAACTTATTGTACAAGGGATGTACTGATCCAGTATGTTCACCAATATTGTAACACATATTTCTGTAAATAGAATATAAGACACTTACAGATTGCTTGCGCTTTAGCTTTGGGAAGGCATTGAGGTTGTAGTACATAAAGTCACATCTACACAGGGTCAATACAAATAGCTGCGGGTAAATAGATATGGAGGAAGAGTTAAGGAGGAATTAAATTAATTTTCTTTCATTTGTTTTGATCACTTTGGTTTTGAAATGAAATGAAGCCACTGTATTGAAGAAACAGACAGGTGACCATACCAATCACATCTTACTCAGAAAGACAACAGATTTATGAATTACCTTCAGTATTCTCAGCCATACTTTGGGGTAGAAACACACACAAATACAGTGCATTAGTTATTGTGTGTACATGCCTTGATTTCAAATCTGTCATAATAACTTGACAATATTTTTTATACATTTCAATGAACCTACCTGGCAAAACGGTACAAAAACACAACGAGAGAGAGAGAGAGAGAGAGAGAGAGAGAGAGAGAGAAAGTAGCTCTTAAAAGAGCTGTTTTTGCTTCTTTCTTTCAGTGTGTGTGTGTGTGGAGGGGATTGGTGGAATGTGTGTGCAAAGTGTTGTATAAAGATGACGCTAGGCAGTGATCAATCAGGCAAATCTGGAGGGGGGGGGAAGCAACATTTAAAGAATCAATGTAAAAATGCATGTAAAAGTTAACCAAGACTGCGTAATAACTCGATAAACCGACAAAAATGTTCAGTCCCCCGGATCCCAGACAATGCAAGCTTCATTGTAGTCTGCTGAAGAACTTTAAAACAAGACCTCGTTGCTGTCAAACTATTCGTTTTATGACTGACATAAACATGCAACCTTAAGAGTGCACTGTGTTTACACAACGGAAAATGAGTACTTGCCGGTCAATGTGGTATTTTCTCTTAATATTACAGTTTCTAAATTGCAATGACAAAAGACTGCGACTTACCTCGGCGATTAAAAGGCGCGCAATAAATTACGTAGCCGTAGATTGCGATTCCTTGACCTCAACATTAGCTAACCGTAAGTTAGCATTCTAAACCCGCGCAGGAGAGGAAAGTTTCAGTTGAAAACTCTAATGTAAGTTAACGTTACTCTGCTCAATTATCTACTAACTTTAACTTGTGAGGAAAAAAAATGGCAAAAAAATGTATACGAACTCCTCTACTCAAAGTATGATAGTATGACCCAGATAGCAAATAGTAATTGAAACGATGTTAAATCAACATCCTGCTGTCAACGATAAAGTCATTGAATCAACGTCGAACTCTGATGTTGATTCTTCATCATGTTGCACCCTCTATTACAGGGGTCTCAAACACCCGGCCCGCGGGCCAAATCCGGCCCGCGTCCTGCCCAATTCCGGCCCGCGACGTATGACAAAATAATAATGTAATCCGGCCCTTGAGGCTATTAATTGCGACAAACAACGATACTGATTAAAATAGACGATAGATCCAGGTACGGTGACAAATCTCATTTATAGGCCTACTCTGCTCCACTATGTGCAAGACATCCATAGCTTGATTCAAACCCAAAATCGCTGCGCAAAGTTTTCAGGAAATACTTGTATTACACGCGAGAAACACAAAGACGTGCATATGTAATGACGCGGAAGCGATGCAGGCCATAGTGTTGCAGAAATTGAAGCAGAAATTAAGCAGAAATAGGCCTACACCAAATGTTGAAAAACGTTCACGTGCGATGAAGCTATGTTATTCACCTATTCTAATTCTGAAGGAGAATATCCTTTTGGAGATTATGATCGATCGTCTATGACCGTGATAGTCACGGTGCGTCTGTGAATGGAGGTGCGTGTATACAACGGTGTCCACTAAGCATACCATGCTTGTTTCGACCCTCTGCCCAACATAGCTTGGAGGTTGCAGTGGTAATCGTGATGAGTGTCCGTAATGGATGTGGTACAGACAGCAGGGCTAGTAGAAATAGGGCTCTAAAGAACTACAAAGTCAACCGCAATATGATGCGAACTTCTGGGTACTGCAGATTACCCGCGATAGGAACTGTTTGACCAGAATACTTTATTGTAGGCCTATATTGTAGTAATCTATTACTAAACCACAACATATTAGGTGTTGGTATACATCTTAGGTGTTTTCCTGTTAATTTGTTATGTGGGTAATATGAAAAAAGGAAAGTAAACCTGCTTAAATATCTTCATCCAGTATTTACTGAAAGGTGCATAATTTGAGGTGCTTGCCATCCAGTGACAAATTACATGGGTAAATTTACCCCCTTCATAAACTTTTGTTTTACTCAAAGATTTTTACATTTACAGTAGGACTTCATCTCTGACCACTTTCAAGCCATGGCCTTTTGAAATTTTGATATAAAAATCCAATGGTGTTGCTTTCTTAACCCTGATGCCTAGTTTGCCAGGTTTAAAAAAGTTATGAGAGGAAATATTTTTATTTGGTGTGAAACACACACACACCTGTTTTTATGTTTTTCATTTATTTTTTAATTTGTATTAATATTTATTTTATCATTATTTTATTTATAAGCTAAGGTTGCTAGCACAGGTGTCTAAAACTAGATAAAAACACTTGCACTTTCTGTTTGCAGTTTTGTGTGGTATTTGAAAAAAAGAACATTGCATTTTCAGAAATAGCCGGCCCTCCAATCAGATGACGTTGGCAGAATTGGCCCCCAGCTCATTTGAGTTTGAGACCCCTGCTCTATTATCATTGAAGCAACGAAATCATACCTAGAGATCAACAGGATTTCAATGGTATTTCGATTACAATGGATATTGAAACAATGTTGAAATCCCAGCATATCAACGAAACTTCAATGGTAGGCTATTTTAGTATAGGTTTAATCTGAAGGTCTAAATTAATATATTACAAATATTATTAGGCTATTTTAATCCTGCTTTATCGACAGCCAGGATATGGGCTAGCAACATATAGAACAGAGAAACTATAGCAGATCTTAAGGCTTTAGCCTAGACTAGCACAATTATGACACCCCACGCATTTTTTTTAAAATAAACAATAGTTTTTATTGTATTGTTTCTTTTTTTTTTCTTTTAACGCTAACTCTGCGTCGGTCGTCCAGCTCCTCCAGCTCGGTCTGGGGCGTAGCGCAGCCACTTCTGCACAGCTTGTGCGAATTCATAAGTATTTGCCGTACTCAGTCGTTGAGTCAGTGCATCTAAAATAGAACACAAGCAAAATTACATTTCAGTTTAACATTACTATGCCTGTGAATGATATAGGCTACACTTGATAACCTAGGCCATGTGTCTGTGGCTGTGGCACAGCTATCCCAGAGACTTTCTGGAATAGAAACTAATAGAAATGTATGGTGTTAGTTTGTACTAATAGAAATGCATATGGTGTTAGTTTGTAACGCAATATGGCACACATATCACACCCCTTCCGCGGCAAAAGTCGACATGTGAATAGCCTACATTGAGCCAATCATGTGCTGTATTGTGAATACATTGAGCCAATAATGTGGTGCTGTGAAGATATCGTGCCAATCATGTGTTGTGATCTCGCCGCTGCAAGATTGGTGTTGTGAAGCATTATGTACGCGCATTTCTGCATAAAAGGACTTTGTTCCTAATAGCCTAATTTCATTTGAGCGAGCCCATGCTTTCCACTCATGCCCTTCAGCTGGACAAATGACGTCACCACAGGCCCACGCGCCACTCTCTTCTCTAAATCACATGTTACATGTGTGATCCATGGTGTGATCACTCTTTGATTGGCGCGAAATTTAACTGTCACATGTGTGTGCTGGATGATGCTGGTTCGATATTTTTCCACTCTGGTCTGAAGAGTCACTGAGATAATTTGTGGCAGAAGGGACACCACAACAAACTTCGCATCTGGAAACATTAACTGGTAAGTCTTATCAGAACAAAGGCAACGTTTAATATGTGAATGTAGCCGTTTTTAACATCAATTTTGGAAAAGTCTGTCAAATAGGCCTAGCTTAGGATGAAATTATTTGACAAACACGTAGCCTAGGTTAGGCTACCAGTGTTATGATCTAAGGCTCCAATTTGTGTGGAGTGCTTCTCACTTCTCACCAGAGGAACAATCTTTTAATTTCTTCTGTAGGTTGTGTGTCTATCCAGTGTTACCCAATTTAGAGAAATAGCCTAGCTGAGGTAGAGATTCGCCTGCCAGATGTGATTCGGCCTCAGGTTAGCCCTTTCTTCAGACGAACTACAGAAAAGCGAATTGGCCGAATTAGGAGCAGGCTTCACTCATTCCCATTTTCGTTTAAAGGCCAACGCACATCGGTTCAGTCAAACTGGGCTACTTGTCAAGTTGTGCTACCAGTCGCACCTTGCCGCCACCGATTAGATTACGAATCAGTTCTATTTATTTGGCGCTGCTATTTAAAATCCATTATTTTCCAGTGTTTGCCAGTTAAAAAACGTCTGCGCTGATGTGCGTGGCAAGTGTGCCACTGTGGATGCTGGTGCCCACGTGAGTGCGCGGTCATTAGGCACGCACATCTGCGCCGAAGTTTTTAACTGGCAACAATGTATTTTATGGAGCGCCGCCGACAAAATAGAGCTAAATAGTAGGCTATACACGACGGCAGCGGCAAAGTGCGACACTGGTGTGCGGAGTGGTAACGACACACAAGACAAGAGATGCATAAATGAGCGGCGTAATTGCCAGCGTACCCGTTACACCAATAGACAAGACAAAATGAAAAAATGATC
The DNA here is from genome assembly GCF_018492685.1 of Alosa sapidissima. Classification (NCBI taxonomy): domain Eukaryota; kingdom Metazoa; phylum Chordata; class Actinopteri; order Clupeiformes; family Clupeidae; genus Alosa; species Alosa sapidissima. The sequence goes on along the minus strand of NC_055962.1, from coordinate 33,352,475 downwards.
AACTAAATAAATAAAAAATTCCCTGTTGCATAGTCCAATTGGTTGTAAATTGAATAGGATGGGGCAGAAGTGTGAAGCTTGAGTTTATTTACTCAATTGAGGGCATATTGTTTTACTGCACTGCATTCATACTTAAGGAGAATAACTTACCAAACATGCATTTGCAGAGAGCCATTTCTTTAAAGGGCCGCTTCTGTTTGGCCACATCCTTGTTCTTCTTGCCAGCCCAGTTTAGGCCTGAGGCCAGCTCATTGGTCATGCTGTATGCCAGCATGCGCCGGACCCTGATCTCCAGGGTGGTCCCCCCAATAACTGTGAAGTGGGCCACCTATCAAAATAAAAAAAGTAACTATTCAGTTTAAAAAGTAAACAATTTAAAAAGGCTCTTTTTCAAAGATGATGTAATGTTGCTCTATGTAGGTTTGTCAATTGTCAAGTCTAAATTTAACTGAGATTGATAAAGATGTGCCAAAACAGACATTTTTGAATGGGGTGTATTAAAGGGTGATTTGTTTGTATCCTCGTCTGGGATGAGCTTAAACACAGATAGTTTAACAGATTTGTTAAACAGTTTAACAAAATTGTGCAGTCAGGTACAGTGTTTCCCAGAGAATTGAATTCCATTTGTGGTGGTTGTTTTGCAGAATTAACTTGAATAGAACAGTTTTTAACAAATTAGCACAGCGTGGTTATGATGCTAATCAGATGTAAGCACAATTTAGTGCAACCTGGAAAATCATTGTGTGGTGGTCAATGTTGATATTGTGGTGGGCCGCCACAAATAAGTCAATGTATGGGAAACACTGAGGTAAGTTCAATCAGAAAAATAATGTGACCACTATTTAATCATTAAATAATTACCATTGCCTTTCTAGCCTCCTGGGACTGAAGTATCACCTCTGCGTTCTCCAGCTCCTCCATACAGTGTAGAGGCAGTTGCAGTGGCTCTTCAGTCAAGCCCACCACCCCAGCACTTTGGCCACACCTACAGGACTGGCGGAACTCTCTGAAGTCCTGCCGCAGGTCCCTCACCTCCTTAGTCAACTCTGTGACCGTGGTGAGCAGTTTCTGCAAGGTTACATCTATTGACAGGAATAACAAATAGTTTTGGGTTGAGTGCAAGCATTCCTTTATTTTGCAATGTAAAGAAGCGTAAAATAAAGAAATTAAGAGTTTGGTTCCAAAACGCTATATCTCCATTTTAAAAAACATTAAAAGCTCACGTTCTGTAATTGTGTAGTTAAGGTAATATCAATCAAATTGCTGTTTTGTTGTTTTGATTGAGTAACGAAAAATCAAATAATACCCAATTACAGTTCTACTGAAATTACTTGCAAAACAAAATGTAAAATGATTTATGAAAATGAATGAAAATGGTGGATATAGCGTTTTGGAACCAAACTCTTCAAATGGTCAATCTAATTTCAAATATACACAAGGGATGTTAAATGCTATAGGTAGGGGATTCACCCCAGCAACCAATCACAATATTTAATGCACAGTTAGTTTTTAACTGTCTCTATCTTCTGATAGAGAATGCAAACCACTGTAATTTTTAGGTATTTCAATGCACAGGGCTATTCCGTTCATATATAAATGGAATCCTATGATAATCCCAAGGCACAACAGTTTTGCACTTGCCTTTTAAAAGCTGCCTGGCGGAGTCTCTTGAGTCTGTGACAAATATGGAAGAAACATTTTTGTATCTATATGACTGGGTATAGGTATTTGGAATAACATGAAACTCTCTTTTCTAAAACATACCTTCTGGAGAGAAATTGGGTGCACACCGAGGAGTACCGGCAGAAGCCACTGGCACGAATGACTGGAGGAGCAACTGAAAATCTTCAGCAGAGAAGGTAATGGGTTGGCTGTTGGGGTAGGGCAGCGGAGACTGGCAGCTGGCTGGGGTGGGCAGAGTCTGGTAGCTGGTTGGGTTGCTAAAAGTGGTCTGGTAATCCACTGGGGCTAGAGGTTGGAGTTGGGAGGATGGAGAGGGAGACTGCAGAGTGGTAAGCGTCTGGTAATCCACTGGGGCTAGAGGTTGGAGTTGGAGTTGGGAGGATGGAGAGGGAGACTGCAGAGGGCCGGAGGCTGTTGGTGTGTATGACAAAGAGGGGGGGGGTGGTATAAAAGACGTTACAGGTTATTACGCTGAATTAGCTTCTCTGCTTACTTTGTTACACAAACTACAATGTGGCCTATGTTACACCCCACCCTTAGACAGCCCTTTAGGGGCAAACAAAAACCCACTATTGACCCAAATTCCTAATAATAACACCTTTTAAAATCACCCAACCAGTGGGATTTATTAAGATCAAGACACTAAACTAATACGTGACAAAGTCCAAATCAAGATCAATACGTGACAAAGTCCAAATCAAGATCAGACAAAATCACAGGCTGAGAAGCAGCAAGACAGCCAGCAGTCCCCACACCAAAGGCATCTCGTCAGGAACAGGATACTGGAGCCTTTAACTCAATCAGCTGGTCAGGTGCTGCTAATCAAGGTCCTCAGATGCAGTGCACCTGAGCAGAGGTAGAGAATGGGAGGAGAACAGACAACACAGTGAACACAACCGTAACACCTACTATACTGTACCTGGGAACAAAATTTTTGGAGCTCGGGGATATTTACTCCGAGGTTGATCTTCCTCAGAGTCATCCAAATTTTGATAGATTGGGTTTGGTCTAGAAGTGAACGTGGACAAACTATAAATACACTGCAGTATTTTCCAATGCCACTGTAATCAACATTACATTTGTCAGGTTTTCATCAGTATTGCAATGGTGATTCAACATATATTTAGTGTTGAGATTTCAATGTCAACCATTCTGATGGTTTTGATGGAAAATCGATATATTTTCAATGTCACCTTGCTGTCTGGGAAGCTAACACCGTGGTATGATTTCTCTAAATTAGGAACAGGTGACATAGGACGATTAACTTAAAGGAGAATTCCGGTGTGATATTGACCTAAAGTGTATTGAAACATGATACCGAGTGTGAACGTATGTCTCATAGCCCATCTCGGCTTGTCCCCTGCACTCCAAAATCTGGCGCTAGTTAGCCGATGCTACCAACAGCTTTTTCAATAGTGGTGCTTCGGCATCGGGCTAGCCATGCAAATAAATATCTGTTTTACACCCATTTACGAGGCTCAATGCATCTCCACACTTCATTGGTAGACTTCCGAGGGCCCTGACATTTAAAACGAGACATTGAGAACTTTGAAAAAGCACTGGTAGTTTACTTACAAGACGATTTATACAGACAGTATCTTCACAAAGTTTAGCGTTTGCAGCCATCTTGAATTTAGTCACGATAAGTCGAGCAACTAGTAAGAATGAACAGCTATGATAAGGGATCAGATTCCAAAAATAATTCAGTGGAAATGCATGGATTCCAGTTGCTGCTACTGGAAGAAACTGGAATCCATGCATTTCCACTGAATTATTTTTGGTATCGGTATACACTCGGTATCATGTTTCAATACACTTTAGGTCAATATCACACCGGAATTCTCCTTTAACGTTAACGTTAACATCAGTTAGAATGCCAAGGTAAAGTTAGTTAACGGTTAACTCGATATTGTAAGCATTTTGGTTAAACCCTAGTAAACAAACAAAGTTTAAAGCTAAAGTTGACAATGTTCATTTAAGTTCAAAATCACCAACCTTCACAATGATACCAATGGCTCATGTAAGGATGCTGTTCATTCCGCGCTCGCTCTGTGTTGTGTCAGAGGGGTCTGGTTGTGTGTAGGCCAGGGGTCTCAAACTCAAATGAGCTGGGGGCCAATTCTGCCAACATCATCTGATTGGAGGGCCGGCTATTTCTGAAAATGCAATGTTCTTTTTTTCAAATACCACACAAAACTGCAAACAGAAAGTGCAAGTGTTTTTATCTAGTTTTAGACACCTGCTAGCAACCTTAGCTTATAAATAAAATAATGAATATAAAATAATAAATATTAATACAAATCATAAAACAAATGAAAAGCATAAAAACAGGTATGTGTGTGTTTCACACCAAATACAAATATTTTCCTCTCATAACTTTTTTAAACCTGGCAAACTATAGGCGTCAGGGTTAAGAAAGCAACACCATTGGATTTTTATATCAAAATTTCAAAAGGCCATGGCTTGAAAGTGGTCAGAGATAAAGTCCTACTGTAAATGTAAAAATCTTTGAGTAAAACAAAAGTTTATGAAGGGGGGTAAATTTACCCATCTAATTTGCTACTGGATGGCAAGCACCTCAAATTATGCACCTTTCAGTAAATAGGCTACTGGATGAACATATTTGAGCAGGTTTACTTTCCTTTTTTCATATTACCCACATAACAAATTAACAGGAAAACACCTAAGATGTATACCAACACCTAAGATGTATGGTTTCTAAACCACAAGGCCTACAATAAAGTATTCTGGTCAAATCAGTTCCTATCGCGGGTAATCTGAGTACCCAGAAGTTTGCATCATATTGCGGGTGACTTTGTAGTTTAGAGCCCTATTTCTACTAGCCCTGCTGTCTGTACCACGTCCATTACGGACACTATCATCACGATTACCACTGCAACCTCCAAGCTATGTTGGGCAGAGGGTCGAAATAAGCATGGTATACCTTATATATGCTTAGTGGACACCGTCGTATACACGCAGACGCACCTCCATTCAATAGACGATCGATCATAATCTCCAAAAGGATATTCTCCTTCAGATTTAGAATAGGTGAATAACATAGCCTACCTAAGACTTCATCACACGTAAACGTTTTTCAACATTTGGTGTAGGCCTATTTCTGCTTCAATTTATGCAACACTATGGCCTGCATCGCTTCCGCGTCATTACAAATGCACGTCTTTGTGTTTCTCACGTGTAATAGGCTACAAGTATTTCCTGAAAACTTTGCGCAGCGATTTTGGGTTTGAATGAAGCTCTGGATGTCTAGCACATAGTGGAGCAGAGCAGAGTACAAATGAGATTTGTCACCGTACTTGGAACTATTGTCTATTTTAATCAGTATCGTTGTTTGTCGCAATTAAAAAGTCTCAAGGGCCAGATTACGTTATTATTTTGACATACGTCGCGGGCCGGAATTGGCCCGCGGGCCGGGTGTTTGAGACCCCTGGTGTAGGCTATAGAGCTGGTAAGTCCCGCTCCCTTTCCGCTATCCCCGCTGGACCTCTAGATTGAAAAATCGTTAAAGAGCAGTTTGCAGGTTGAATTTATAACTGAATTAATGCTTAATCTTGTCTGAAGAGGTCTTTTAAAAACACATGTGTAGACATTACTATGTAACACAAAACCTAAGATAGAAATTTTGATGAAAATGTGCTTATTTTAAGCTAGGATAAGGACTATATGACGTAGGCCGAGGCAAATAAGAGCTCACGTTCAGCTCTCTCATTGTGGATGTAGATGTAGTTAGAGCAGTAGTGAGAGACATAGCGAGAGATAGAGAAAGTTTTAGATAAGAGTTTTAAAGAAGTCATAATGGTCAATTATTGTGTTTGTGCTGGTTGCATTCATCTTTTAACTTTTACATTCAGGAAAGTGTATTCAATAACCTTGGTCAAGCAACTGTACAGCCTACTTTTAAACATGTTAAACACATTTACATGTTATTAATTTACTTGTAGTAACATTGGATTTGCTGTTATTGTTGTGAGACAGTTAGAAGCTAACGTTAGCCGTTCCCATGATACCGTTAACCAGAGAATGTCTAATAAGGGGAGAACTGCCACTCTCGGAAAACTTCCGGTTTCTTAAAGTCACTTAATTGTGAACGTTTCTTTTACATTATTGGTTAAAAATGATAGAAGAAAAATTAAATGGCACAACCCAGAAAAAGATTATTTACAATTTATTTAAATTTGTCTTAATGGCAAAGGCCACACCCAATCTGCGAGCACTTAATTTTTCTGGGCTTTGAATTGAATTGAATTGTGGGGGGGCCATTAATGCTGACACGCATGCACGTAGCCAGATGCTCTCCTTGTAGTCTAATTCTCAGTCCCAAAACAACAAACCCACGTATAAAAAAGTAAATACTCACTTTTCTTCTACATCACTCCCACAGTTACCATACAACTCACTCACAATTAACTCGAAAAAGACCTAGGCTACTTGATTGAAGTGCGACCGTTCGTCTCACCGTCAAGAGAACGCTGAAGTTATGAGAACATGTCTTTCTGATAAGAGAATGTAGGCTCCTATATGTCTAATGCCGTAAACGTAGAAAAGGTCTGTTTGTGATAGCCTATTATAGCTAAGTGGACAGAATTTAGGCTATACGTATATGCCAACATATGCTCATATTTCCTTTAACTATCAGACAGTTTAAACAGGCCTAGACTGTGTTCGCCTAGCTTTCCCATGCAAACATCAGTGGTGGAGGAAGTACTGAACCTCAGTACTTAAGTAAAAGTACAAATACACAGAGAAATATTTACTTTAGTAAAAGTAAAAGTACCACAATGACAACCCTACTTAAGTAAAAGTAAAAAGTACCTGCTTTTAAATGTACTTTAAGTATTAAAAGTAAAAGTATTTGCATAATGATTTATTCTCTTAATATCTATATTCTAAAAGGAAAAATCAGTATGGGCTGTGGCATTTTAATTAAGCTAGTTTTAGGTTATACTCGACTAGATAGTTTTAAGTTAATGCAATTGTGCTTACCATCTGTGGCCCAGTTTACATTCTGACCTACAATTCTAGAGACTGTAATTCTGGTTATCTACTAGGGTGATCTGCTGAGTAATATCATTCAGCAAAACACGAGAGCCTGAAGTTTAACGGGGTAGACAAGGGAAACGTCGGGTGGATCGTAATGCCAATTATGCTGATTGAACAGAAAAGTTGCTGAGAAAGGTGTCTTTATGATTAAGTTCAGTTTCACTTGCGCAGACGCATAGACATTGAATGAGCGCTCACGTGACTACCCCCCAATTGTAGGCTATGCATCTTTATTTAATCACACACAATTAAGGAATATTTCCTAATCTGGAAAATGTTACGTTTTTTCCGGCCACCGGTTCATTAATAGTCTACCATTCATTTGCCGCAAATGATCAGACGTGTGACAGAAGCATGGGCATAGCCTGTAACTTCGCTGATCCACGGATAGCAATCTCATCGGAGAGGAGGCCCTAACGCTGCAGATAACAGACAGAGAAAGGCACAGAACACAGTTGCATGTACAGTGTAGCCATGGGTCTGGTGAATATAGCCTACCGAATGCAGATGGCTACAAGCTCACGCTTTGCCTGGTCTAGCCTAGAAGCTCATGTTTCTAAGAATGCACGTAGCGCTCCAGAATCTTTGGTAGCAACCCCTCGGAAACGTCTCTGAAAACGTGTTTGTCAGAGAGAAAAAAAAAACTGATCATAAAATGTATCATAAAATGTATCGTAAAAAGGAACGATGGTGTTGTAGAAATGTAGCGGAGTAAAAGTACAGATAATTGCTGTAAAATGTAACGAAGTAAAAGTCAAAAGTATGCACTATAAATTTTACTTAAGTAAAGTACAAATACGTGGAAAATTTACTTAACCCTTTAGGCGCCAGAGGTTTTTTTCCGAAACGATCAATTTTGACATCTTCATTTCAAAAGGCTATATCTTAAAAGGGATAAGAGATAGAGACTTTCTGTAAATTAGAGAAATATTAAGGATGACCCAAAGTTTATGTAGAGATTAAATGTTTATATCTAATTTGCATATTATGACGTCATATGGTGGCGGCCATCTTGGATTATAGAATTTTCATGAAAAGTCGCATGTTTGAATGATAAAATGCACCACTTCTTTCCCCCAAAAATGTCCCTCACCTTCTGTATGCTATATTGCACAATACTGAATGCTCAGGTAAATAGTAAGTAGTGAACAAACTGTGTAAATCATTACTAATAAATGGCCAAAACAAACCAAATGCATGTAGCGGTAGACTGGCCTTTTGCTGTAGAGATTTTCCATTTACTACATACAGTAGGCACTCTGATTCCATGTATGGGGCACATATAGATTATTCAGATGACACACAAACACAAGTAGACAAGACCTGTTTAGTTCAAAAGCTCATTTGCCACGGCAAGGCACAGATCAGGAGTGAGATGACGAGACAAGACAAGAGACAATGTTAGTATTTTTTTTCTTTTTGTTGTTTTTGTTGATGTTTTTTTTCTTAGCTGACAAAGACACACACATCACAAGGACATGAACACACAAAAAGGAACACATAGTGTATGTCCTAAATGATCAGGGAAATAGATAGCAAATCAACAGTGTAAATCATTACTAATAAATGGCTGACATTTTTTTTTTTTTTGTAGCAGGCCTTTTGCTGTAGAGATAATGACTCCCTATCCCTATCCATACAGGGCCGGCATTCCCATCATCTTGTGATAGACTATGCATGACCTAATGTGTGTGTGTGTGTGTGTGTGTGGGAGAGGGAGAGGGAGAGAGCGTGTCACCACCTCCACCATGCGAGCAGCATGGCCAGATCTGCCTCGCGCGCGCCGAGTGGAGAGAATTTGCGCAGCTCGGACTAGGCCTACTGTCATTCTCATTGCGACTCCCCACACTGCCACTACGTTTCCCCCTAACTCTCCTATGAGCACTTCGACCTCGTCTAACATACCCAGTCGCATTAGACAAAGGCTCCACCACGTTACTGTCGCCGCGATTGTGGAGAGGCAAAAGACAGAAGCTAGCGCTATTAGGCTACCTCCAGCCTTGTTCGCCACACCACTAACACCCTGCTAACTTCCCGATGAACACTCCGAACCCGTGAAACATTATTCCCACCAGTGACATTGGGCAAACGATTCAACGTTTGTGCTTGGTGTAAGCTAAACTATGGAGTAAACTCTCACTTTGTCCAGCTGCATCATTGAAGGCAGGGACGCATCTGAAGCCTCACTAAACGAATCACCGTCATTTCCTGAAGGCAGATATTCCCCTTCAGAATCAGGGTCCGCGAATAGAAGACCCAACACTTCATTTCAGGTAAACTTTTTTGATGCCATTAGACGATAATCTAATGCAAATACTCGCTAACGTTGACACTATCGCTCTGACTAAGTGGGTCACACGCACACTAGCTCCGGTATTGCACGCACTGATTCAATGTGCTGTAGCTCAAAAGTTTTGTTTAAACCTGACCTTTTTCGGACTCGGGGATGACGTATGTCTGCCACCTAGTGGAGTGGATGTCGAACGAAATATGACACTCTATTTGACTAAATCGGCCGTTTTATTCAGTACCGCATCTTGTCGAGTAAACTCGACAGTGGCGCCTAGAGGGTTAAGTACAGTAACGAAGTATTTGTACTTCGTTACATTCCACCACTGGCAAACATTACATATAGCCCTACGCTAACGTTACAAGTCTAGGCTACAATTAACGTTAAGACCATACACCTTGTAGCACATTGGTTTACTCTATTGCATTACTTACGTTTTAATAATTTGTCGTTGAATGTTGATGGAGGCTCATCTTTGGGAAATCGGCTCTCTGGATAAAATTGTCAGCCGGAGCAAGAGTTCTCAGAGTTGACGACACGGGGGTAAATCCAATCAGCAGAAAGAACCGCATCACAACAGTAGGCTAAATCGCAACAAACTTTTTTCCCCCCATGTTAAATTCATTTCGGTAATCATGAATTGGTTTCTTTTATTTGATGTGGGCTAGGAGAGGAGGATGCATGTTTCACATTAGTGTCAATGTGTCAAAGCAGGCTTTGGATCAGAGGAATTGCTCAAGCTTAACATATGGCATAGGCTACAAGCGAATTCACGGCATACAAACAGCTTCGTGATGAAATATAACTAATATAATTTTTTTATTGTCACCAGGCCTATAAGTAGGCTATTTATTGTGTAACCTACAAGTGAACGATGACCCCATAGGCTACACTGTGGCGGAGCAAGACCCCATCAGTCGGATAGCTAAACAATGTAACCGTGTTCAGAACGTAGGTTAGCCATATGGGCTGCAGACTTGTCTTTGGGCTTGTAATCACCTGACACATCATGCCGCATATATGTCCTGAATAATGAGAGGCTAAGTGCAGATTTGATGCACTTAACTTACTCAAGACTTTCAGAAAACAATTTCGAGATGACTTTGGTCATTGTGCTTTTACAGTGTGTTAAGTGAATCTCGTGATATTATGTTGCAGCGGCGCTGAAAATCCAGCGGCGGCGCTGCGCCGCTGTTAAATACATTGTAGGGGAAACACTGGGTTTACAAGAAAAGGAGGCAGAACCAAAAGTGAAAGCACACATAGAACCAAAACAAACGCATACTCTGCCTGGCAACAGATTACACATAGGACCTGGTCACATGTATTCTGCCTAGCAACACACATTTTTTAATGTTTAAATGGGAAAGGTTTTCCACCAATATCTCAAGTCCCAAAACGTTCTGATTGGCTAAAAGGGGCCCGGTGACGTTCCTGGTGATAGGAACGCCCCTCGGGCCCCTGAGAGCATAAAAGAAAGAGCTCAGGCACATTCAGATCAGATCTCATCGGGGTAGCAGCTGCCACTCATCACTCTATTGCCTGACGGTCCAGTCCTGACGCTGTTTGGATTGTATTCTCACTGCAATACGGTGAATAAAGGAGCAACAGTCTTCAGCATCTCTCGTCTTGGTGTTCTCCTTCGGGTCTTTGACATCAAAGTGCTAGTTGGATTGGAGGTTCGGGAAAGTGGATAGTTTTTCCACGACAAAGCTCCCAGTTAGCTATATTGCCAGTTTTGTGGGCCACTTACAGACACAAAATGCAATTGAAATTTCGGTGCAACATGAACAAGAAGATGCATTTAACGTTGAGCCCCTAGGGATCAAGTATCTATCTATCTATCTATTTTCATCTCATACATTGCGAAGAAATCGTTTAAATTCAAAGTTTGTACTGTCACCGACCTATGGTTTCTTCGCAATGTATTCATTGAGTTAAATGTTTCTTCGCAATGTATTCATGAGTTAAAAACGCATCTTGTTGTCACGTAAGGCCCTGTTCATGTTGCACAGAAATTTTAATTGCATTTTGTGTCTGTTAAGAGGCACAAAGACACTCTCCAGATCATGCCCCTAAAACGTCATTTTTGAACCCCCCTTTCACTGCAGTTAAACTAATCATGGTTTCCGGTTGTTTTCTGTTTTGTTCTTAGTGCATAATGGCATAGCACCCAGCTACCCAGCCACCCAGCTGTCCAGCACCCAGCTACCCAGCCAGCCGCCAGCTACCCAGCCACCATCTGCCCAGCTACCCTGCCACCAGCTACCCAGCCATTCAGCACCCAGCTACCCAGCCATCCAGCACCCAGCTACCCAGCCAGCCCAGCACCCAGCTACCCAGCCAGCTGTCCAGCCACAGGCACCCAGCTACCCAGCCAGCCGCCAGCTACCCAGCCACCATCTGCCCAGCTACCCAGCCACCCAGCCATCCAGCACCCAGCTAGCCCAGCACCCAGCTACCCAGCCAGTAGGGGTGGGCGATATATATCGTCTGCGATAATATCGTGATTGTTGTTTTAACAATGTGCAATATCGAGTATTTAAATTACTTATGGGGGAAAACACTCGAAATCACGCATTGAAGACTCATACATTCCCAGGAGGTGTATGCGGGAGAAGCCCCTGGCTGCAGCAGAGCAAGTGTCACGTGATCACTAGTGGGTCACAACGTTGTCCCACGCACGCCTAATGTTTATTTTGTGCAGCGAGAGTAGCCTACTTTTGACAAGTATCTGTTCAAGTAGCATTGATGAGACAGTCACGTTTTTTCCTACACGGTACTATATGGAGAGAAAACATTAGCCTTTGAGTATTTTAATAGTCAGTTGTAAACAAAGAACTATTCTCAAGTAACTCTTTTGTAAATGGACTTCGAAGTTCGCTGTAAATATCTACGTTTACCGATTATGCTAACGTTAGCATCTCTATGGGATTTCTCATATACATTAGCCATAAGCTAACGCATTAGTTTCTATTCTGTAACTTGGAATAGTAGCCTCTTGGAAGGCTAGTGCTCTTAAACAAAACAGAAGGAAATAAATGATATGTAGCCTACTCTGTTGGTCTGCTTAGTTTTACAGTGAATCCTATGTAAAGGTTTGAAAGGAACTTCAGCCTCAGACTTTCTCTTGGGAAACTGTTAGGCCTATTCATCTTCTCTAATGTAGCTGGCTAGACCATGTCATTGCCACACACTCAAGTGGGGGCAGAATTGGAAATGTGTCATAGAGTGGCATTGGTTGATTTGGTTAAAAAGTCACAGGTTAGGTTATTGGTTATTATTGTAATGATGCTATTCATAAATAATTAGCGGTAAAGTAACTCAGACTTTAACAAAAAAATGTTTTAAAGGATATCGACTAATTATCGTTATCGTCAAAATCACAAAAAATATCGAGATATTATTTTTTGTCCATATCGCCCACCCCTACCAGCCAGCTACCCAGCTGTCCAGCCACAGGCACCCAGCCATCCAGCACCCAGCTACCCAGTCATCCAGCACCCAGATACCCAGCTGTCCAGCCACAGGCACCCAGCCATCCAGCACCCAGCTACCCAGTCATCCAGCACCCAGATACCCAGCCATCCAGCACCCTACCAAAACATATAATAAAGCATAATGAAATGTATTTAATTTTCCTGTGTTTTTTAACAGATACATACGCATATGTACAACATAATTTAAGTATATAGTGAACCTAGACTAACCATTAAATCACAAAACACATCTTCAATCACCGTCTGGTATGGGAGCTCTGACAGTCGCACCAAGAGGAAATTAGAGAGAGTTGTCACCAAAGCCTCCAACATCACTGGCTGTGACCTTCCATCAGTCCACTCTCTGTATGCTGAACGCAGCTTGAACCGAGCAACCAAGATCATCAGGGACGCCTCACATCCGAGCCATGATCTCTTCCAACGTCTGCCCTCTGGAAGACGCTATAGATCTCTGAAGACAGGAACGACGCGCTTCAACAACAGCTTCTACCCTTCAGCAATTAGACTCCTGAACTCCTGAAGATTTGCAACTCTAGTTATTTATTTATATTTATTTAATTTATCCCCTCCCGCTATTAACCCAACCCCCCCCCCAAACGGACTGAGCTACAAAAAATACCACCAACATTGTTGTGTGGCAATTCAAGTTTCTATTCTATTCTAAATGATCAGCAATTAAGTCACAATTACCAGCAATAAAGTCATACAGACAGCTGAATAAATTAAAATAAATAATAATAAAAAAAAAAATACATAATTTCTATGTAAAAGCAAACATGTAGCACAATTATGGTATCATTTAGGGTCAGTTATGACTACATTTTGGCTGGATTATGGGATTTAGGATTCTTTTTGGGACATTTAAGGCTATAGTTTGGAAATCCAAAATTGGTTTTGTGGGCGGTGGTAGTGTAGTGGTTTAGGAGCTGGGCTAGCGTGCAGTAGCCTGAAAGTTGTTGGTTCAATTCCCAGCTTCCACCGTTGTGCCCTTGAGCAAGGCACTTAACCCCAAGTTGCTCCGGGGACAATGTAATCCCTTGTAATATAGCTGACATATGTAAGTCACTTTGGAACCATACAACTTTACAATCACACTGTATCATAGTGTTAATGTGTTGAGTGAAGCTAGACATGTTTCGAATATTTTTGTTACCATGTGTGTTTATTCCTGCCATTACAAAAACTAGCATCTCAGCTAATGTTATGTTGCGATTAGAGCTAGCTCACGTCACAGGTGACATGTCGTTTTTCTCGTTATGTCTTTTCCACAACTGATAGCCGAAGAATCATATAATATACTGTCAAACTCGTAACATGACAAATTATATTAAAAATTCACAGACAACATATGTTCACTTTCATGGCACAATTCAAACGGGACCAGAAAATAATTATTTTCTCACATTCACTTGCATTGACGATTTTTCAATCTAGAGGTCCACTGGGGGTTTAGCGGATGGGCGGGACTTACCAGCTCTTGTGTTGACGAACTGACCGAAGTGTCGGTTAAATAACCCGGTTCGTGTCACTGAGCCGGGAGAATCGAGTGCCAAACGTCAATAACCGACTCAGTGTTCCCAGAGTCACAAAAAAATTGGTACATATTTTACTCAGGAGTCGGGACAAATGCCTGTACGCCGCCCGGGCGATTCAGTCGACATAAATTGTACATTTTCAGAAAGCTGATGATGTGAGGATGCCATTTCACCCCCATGTTGAGGGGGCACAAGACTTAGTTTTCTCAGCTCAACAACTTGAATGTCACTATACCATACCATTGTTTATGACGCGGTTGGCACATGATGATGCCCTACGCCGCCTGGGCGATTCAGTCGACATAAATTGTACATTTTCAGAAAGCTGATGATGTGAGGATGCCATTTCACCCCCATGTTGAGGGGGCACAATATTTAGTTTTCTTAGCTCAACAACTTGAATGTCACTATACCATACCATTGTTTACGACGCGGTTGGCACATGATGATGCCCGTAGGCCGCCTGGGCGATTCAATCCGCATAAATTGTATATTTTCTGAAAGCTGATGATGTGAGGATGCCATTTCACCCCCATGTTGAGGGGGCACAAGACTTAGTTTTCTTAGCTCAACAACTTGACAACAATGTCTAATTAATTAACAGCCTAATAAACAATAAATAATACTATACAAATCATATAACACATAAGAAGCTTCATAAACTAAACGTATTTTTGAACATTAATAATAAATTATTTATTTCACATAGGTTTATGATATAGGGTTAGTCAAATCAAAAGTTTGTTTCATTATTCTGAACGATCTCCATTAAACCCAATGTGGTTAGCGGGACTTTTATTTTGAAAAAATGGCTAACTCTTAGCCGCCTTTGCTAGCAATAGATACATCCGGCATGAACATTCTATTTTCGCTAGGTTCACGCTGCTATCAATACCGTTTACCGTCTATGGTTTTACTTTTTCCCATAGGAAACATCATCACCTCATGTGAGAATAAGAGGTGGGAAAACTGGGGGAAGATTCTGCTAACGGAGTTGCCCAGTTGTTGGCTTGTCGCCACAAGTGCTTCATTTGTAGCCTAGTCATAATGTGAACTTGGCAATTTGCCGTTTATTGAAAGCTGCATAATATTCTTTCACAAGCGCCTTACACCATATCTTTTAAGCAATACAGTTGTTTATTTAAGATTGGCGAGCGTATGTTTTAACCTTTGTTGCAGCATCCATGTTTATCACACATTACGACGGCATAGCACATGAACACTCGCAGGAAAAAAAACGTAATCACGGGGCGGTCCCTGGTATTCCCAGATGGCCTGAACCATAGACTGTATATATAGAACTGGACAGTGTGGCTGCATTCTACAGTGTTCTATGGAATTGAAGCCACCGAGGCGACGCCATCTTGGAAAATTTGGAGCCAATTTGAAGTGCGGCTGCGCAGCAAAGGTTGAAGCATGCGCAGTGAAGAGGAGTCGCGGTCAGGCACGCCCACTCAGTTGCCACTCAGCGAGTTAAACACGCCCCTTGTCAAGTGAAACCCGCCCCCTTCTCCTTTCCACAACGCAGGTCGACTCGGCGCCGAAGGCTAGCTGGCTGGATGAATTTTACGGCTGTGACTGAGTTAGCTAAACAGTACAAACAACAATCGGTTTGTTCTTGTCTGGTAAGTGTTGCGTATCAACTGAAAAGTTTTTTTGTCTATTGGTGTTCTTAAATACGTCTAAGAGAGCTTATTATGTTGATTATAGACTGTGACAATTTAGTATGGTGAATACTAATGAGCTAACAACAGAAATACGGACAGCGAATTACATGCTAACGTTAGCAGCTACATTAACGTTACCGGGAGGCTAAGTTAGTCGTTTAAGTGAAGATTAGCACACAGCTCCCTTAACAGTCGATGCATGATATACTTGGTTTTATTAGTTTTTGCTGTTTTCAAATATCATGTATACCATCTCAACATGGAGTAACCATTGACTGTACATGGGGATTAATAACACTAGACTGTCAGTACAGTATATGATGTGATAAAGCAACGGTATGATGTGATAAAGCAACGCAAGTTAACGTTAACGTAATGTGAAGCATGGACCTCATCAACCTCATGTTAATGTAACTACTAGCCAGTTTGCCAGCTTTGCGTTTTTTCTAACGTTAACGACAGACACCTCTGTTAGAGCTACTTCTGTGATGGTAGGTCGGTAGCATAGACTGTAAAAAATAGATCGGTAGGTCAATAGTGGTCCGTGTAACGCTTTGCAGTGCTATGTTCTATTTGCAGAATTCACATGAAAAAATATAAAAATAGGCTTAAAAATCCGTTATCCATTCTTTAGGACGGCACAGTAAATGTGTTATTGTTGCTTATTTTGATTTTCAATTGAGCACAGTTACGGTTTTCTGTTCAGAAGTTAAAAATTGAAATGATGCGTCAATTTTCTAATTTTCCTTTTTTGCCCTTGTGGTTGGACTGAACCACGAACACTGGGGGGAGAACACCATCTAGCTGGGCCAGGCTAGATGGTGGAAGGGAGCGCCGCCTGAAGTTGTTTGTGATTTTGACTCATTACTTTAGAGATTAATGACAAACTTTTTGGGAGAAGGCACGTTAAACATAACTTTCAGCCTATGTTGAACATATCTACAGTAGCCTATATTTGAATACCATGGCCATGCCATAGCAAATAATTCCCCAAAGCAGAATGCTTTGCCATCGACGTCAGTCTTGGCTATACCGGGCTATACAGGCTACCCCGAGCACTGTTTGACATGGTATTTTTGCTTATTTAACGCTTTACGCTAGACTAGGTTTCATTAGGCTAAACGAAGACACAACGGTGAGCCTAATTTATCCGTTTATCCATTTATTAATTTCAACAGCAAATAGCCTACATTGGCCTGTAGGCTACTGGGGCTCACGTAGGCCTACTCATAAGTGTCAGGACGCAGCAATGTCTCCCTCTGCATCTGAAGTTCTGATCTCGAGCTGACATTATCAATCGCTTGGCACCTTGATGCAAGCGGAACTGTGTTTGATAGCCTTCCATCTCTACATCTATTTTTTACAGTCTATGCTCTACATCCGCTGATAAAATGTGATCACCAACATCGCGCGCCAATATCTATCAGGTCACCCACCCCTACGCGTGGTTCAGCCCAACAAAAACAGTAAAAAAAGGGGCCAAAATCCAATATTAACTGAATTTTACTTTTGTTTCCAATCCAGTTTCTGTTTTCTTTATCTTGCGTGACTAATGACACATTTAGAAAATAGCAGCAATTATCTATTTGCTGACCAGTTAAAACAAATTGAAAATTGGATTATCGAACACATTTTTTATTTGGACCAGATGGATGGAACAAATAGAACAAAGCACTGCAAAGCGTTACACGGACCAATAGTTGTAGACCGCATAAGTGAATGATCGATAAATGAAACGCCTGCATTAAACACTAGCTGCTACGCCAAGAACCAGTCACTTCCCAGGGATATCGGTGAACATTTGAGAAAGACCGTAGTTTGTCATCTAACGTCCATGATCAGTCATACTGATAACGTTATTTTTCAAGCTGACGCAAGTTAATAACATTCACACCGCATATTTAAATGTGTAGTTAACATTATAGGTAGGCTGTGAAGTTTATTGCACACATTATATTTAATTAATTGGTATTACTAGTGGTGTTGAGTGCCTGATTAGATGCTTTGTAATGTTGTAAAATTGTCTGACTAACTTTATTGTAACTTTCCTTTTTGCAGGTAAGATATGGGTGATGGCTGAATGTACTGGAGGTGGCAGCAAGGTGGTCTCCATGGTCTACATTAGTCTGCAAGCAAGGGAATGCCTACGTGAAGATGTTTGGCTGGGGTGGTCTGAGGTGGCATGTCCTCCCCCTTTCTCCAAGTACCCTGACATCCATCTCCCTGACATCACCCACCGTCACTGGATCAACCTGAAGCCCCTTATACATGGGACATGGCACAGCACCACTACGTTCTGAAAACACATGACTTTCAATAACTTGCATGGCACCAAGAAAGGTCTGCCTCTGCTCTGAACCTTCTGTTAATGTGACATCATTTATACTTGAGGCTGTACACATCCCTTTGTTTCTATTTTCTTTATTGATGTCACCCAAACTTCAACTTTCTGTATGCCCCTGAACTCGCACAAATTGTAAATTGCAATGCGCCATTTAACTAGTGGTTTAGTCGAGTTAGTTAGTTGTAGTGGTGGGTATACTGTGAGCAACCCCAAATGTTATTAAATACATATCCTTGCCTATTTTAAATGGGTTTACTGTGTAGTTTACTGTGTAGTCCTGTGTATCACGTAGACTATACCACGGTCATTTAACTGCCTTGGTATTTAAGTCAGAGGCCATTGCTTAGTATTTAACTGTAGCCTACACAAAGATGTAGATGTTACAAGAATATTAATATCAGAATAATTATTGGTTGATACTAAATCAATATTGAATGTTTTTTTTTTTTTCTTTTGTGTGATCTATCATTCAGAATGCTGCAACATGACTGGTCTTCAATCAGCCAAAGAGGACACATCGTAACTCCTCTCCTAGTTACTCTCCATTGGCTCCCTACAGTAGACAGAATTAAATTGAAATCTCTCACTTTGGCCTATAGGACACTGACTGGATCTGCTCCTTGTTATTTTAATTCAATGATCAAGATATACATCCCCAACCGCCCACTGTGGTCTTCTGATGAGCTTCTGTTGTGTCGACCAATCTTAAACGCTAGGTCAAATTCAAGACCTATTCAAATTCAATTTTCCTCAGTGGTTCCATGTTGGTGGAATGAGTTGCCCAGTGCTCTTCGTTCTTGTGATAGTTTTTGGTCTTTTAAGCACTTCTTATACATTATGGTTTGTATGCAGTAGTACTGTTTTATTTTCATTATAGGCTGTTGATTAATTTGACATTGTTTATTATTGATATTCTCCTTAATGTAGTCTTACCATGTTATTGTTATTATATTATTGATTGAATGGGCATTATTATTTATTATTGCTTTCCCCCCTCATTGTTTATTTCATTAGGCTATTGATTGATCCCTGTTTTAAGTATTATATTGTTTTGTATTTGTTAAGGGTAACCATAACCATCATCATCATAATGTGGTATTTTCTTATGCACTTGAAACAAAGAATAAAAATGTTTCTTTAAACGTAGTACCACTTTAAACACATCACACACTGAACAGCAAAGTAGCTTCCTGATTATGTGTAAAATGTTTACAGAGTATCCTGTCCTGATGTAGTAGGTCCATGTTCTCATATTTTTACAGCTGACATGAAGGCTGCAGTATTACATTTTTGATATATAATGGAGCACCCTCTGGTGAAAGACTAGCAAGCCTGTGGTAGAGGCATACGATTTCAGACATATTGAGAGAGCCTATCAATGAGTTGTCACAGTTTTCAATTTAGACGTATTATTTTGAAATGATGTACGTCTACGGGAGGATTTACACATCACTGGCAAGACCTGATCAAATCATACTAATGCAAAATGCTTCTCCAGCAGTGCAATCGCAGGTAACAACGATACCTTAACGCATTTTCAGATACCGCTGTTCTGAGCATACTAAGCAAATTGGCCATTTGTAACTTTGAATCCCTCACGTTAAGCTATGGCCCAATAATGTGTTCACTAAAACACAAGTAACGTTATTTGTCGGGCTGATTCATAAATGGGCATACCGAGGTTGTCGACCTAGCAGGCTAGGTGGCGTTTTTTTGCCATTCGCAAAACTAAGCAAGAGTTAACGTTAATGAAACTTTACATCGCCTTCTCCAGTGACAAAGTATATTCAAATGAAGTTGCAACAATGATGGCGGCAATCACTGGATACGTCACTTCGGATCAATATAGCAGAGCCCTTTTACTTTACCTATCAACTGGCTAATGCTAGCAAGATGTAGCATGCTATGAGCTAATATACTTAGCATCTACGAAAGAACAGAACATATCTTTTTTCACAAAGAATCTGTCACAACTAACAACGATGTCTCTTACCAGAACTACACAATGTATGACTATCAATATGTATTTAGTCAGACTGTGATAAGATATAGCCTAATGATAATAACAGCAACACTTACTTAGGTTAGATTATGTGTCGAAATCAGGTGTTGTTAAAATAAGTGAGCGATGACGCGGTAGTGTCTGCAGCCTAGACGGTAAAACGTAATGGACAAAGCGTCGTGTCTGCAGCCAGCCAGCTGTCAATCATAGGTGTAAACACGCCCTTTTAGATTTGTTAATATAACATTAAAAAAAATAATTTCAGCGAGAAAAGAAAAATTGTGTGTATTGAAGCATCTTGAAAACTATTTTTTCGAATAAAAAGTTGTTGATACAAAAATAGTTTTAGATGAGAAAAGTGACACGGAAAGTTGGCTACTTGGCCATTGAAATACATGGGGATGGGCGGAGTTACACATTGTACTGCAGCCAGCCACCAGGGGGCTCTGGACTAACGCTCGCATCACTCTTAACAGACGGCACACTGTCCAGTTCTATATATACAGTCTATGGCCTGAACGCACTATAATCAGCTGTTCAGCAGCGTGTTACGGTAGTCGCGCTTTTCAGGGAAGAGTGATGCTGCTAGTCCGTTGTCCAGCGGCAGGAGGGTGGCACCGACTGTGATATGTTTGCAAACAGTCAACCTCTACAGAGGTGAGCCTCCATTACAGGATCAATCCTTACTGTTAGCCTACATATGTTGTCGGCTTCCTCGGAAAAGTTCCCCACGCCACGCCATTGTGGACTACAGCAGCCAATTAAATGCGTGTAGCCTATTTCAGTGCGGGTTTTTTCCAATCAAATGACTCAAGATAGGTCTAAAATTCTATCTATTCACTACCGTAGATCCTAGAACATCACACCGCCTGATTATAACGGTATTGCTGCGTCATCGCACAAAGTTAGGTAACTGCTGCCTTACGCCATGTCATGGCTTCGGTAGGTAGGCTAGACCTACATAGCCCCAGTGTTACAACGTGATCTCACGAGATGGCGTAAAATAGCACGCCACTTTTAAAGCAATTTAGCGTGTCATGTAACGCCTTTCAGTCTTTTAGCGTGTCTTTTCACGCCCATTGTGGATCAATGACAGCCTGTTACGGCGTGTCATTTGACGAACTAGTAAAAAGATATCAACCCAGCTTCCATCCAGCTTGGAGGGACATTTCAAGGTAAGACGTCAATCGGTTGTAATGATTACAATTACATTGTACTAGCCTATATTACATCATATTTCCATTTTCTCTCCCCCATAATTTTGCAAAATTGTAAGATCGTTAGGTTTGGTTAGCCTCTATTCATTGTTTGGTGTATCAGCTAAAGTTAGGAAACGTTAACCGTTAGCCTATGCTTGCTTGCAAATAACCTAACGTTACCCTACAACACACATAATTAGTAATGTTGAAGTTGTTGAATAGCATGATCTATATAGGCTAATCTATAGATTGTATACATATCCTAATAAAGTGCCATTATAGGTGGTAGGTTAAGGTGTTGTAATTTTAACTTTGTTAGCAATAGCCATGGTAAGGCTATTAGATAGCATGCTTGTCCAAAACAGGCATGTGCAATCGAATGTAATCCTCAGATGAATGCGCATAATATAATAACCTTAGTCAAGAAGTGCTTTTGTATTTGAGCTAGCTTTATGCAATCTGTTACAGAGTTAATACAACTACATGTAATTAATAATGTTTTGTGAATACAGTAATAACGTTTTCCTGATGTCCCAATTCAACTTAATTAACTATGGTCATATTGTGGTTGTTGCTAGGGTAATTTGAATGCTTGCTATGGTGTTGCTAGGGTAGATATGGTGGTTGCTATTAAAATAACACGGTTGCTATGGTGGTTGTTAGGGTAAGCATGTTGGTTGCTATGGTGGTTGCTAGCTTGACATTATACAAGTGGTTGCTAGGGTAATTAAGATGGTTGCTAGGGTGTTGCTATCGTAATTAAGGTGGTTGCTTGGGTGTTGCTAGGGTACATATGGTGGTTGCTATGCAAAATAACAAAGCAGTGGAATTGCTAATGTTTAGCCATTTTTACATTTTTAGCCAAAAAAAAACTCACTTATGTTGGTCCGATCAGTATGAAATTAGAATATGTTGAACAACGGGACATCACAAACAATCCAGGTTCAGTTTTGAGTCGGTGGATTATTCCCGGAAGGAGATAAATGGTTCAAAGCGTACAAGGTTTCCCATTTCTGGCGCGGTAACGCTAGGAGCTAGAGGGATGGGACCAAGACGCACGGCACTGGCTTGAGGCCCCTGACAACTGTTCCAAAGGTGGGATCTCTGAGACACCCACACAAAAAACTTTGAAGGAAAAACTTTTAAAAAGTTGACCACTCCCACTTCAGAGGTGGAGTTTTGGGTGGTAGCATGACTGAAGTCTGACTGAAATTCAAGTCAGACCTTCTGCACATGACCCTCATGGAGCGTGCAAAGTTGCATCAACAAACTAGCAACCACAACCCTATTCTCAACCAAAATGATTACCCTAGCAACCAGCATAGCAACCACTTTATTTAGCATAGCAACCACCAAATCTCCCCTAGCTAAGTAGCCTAAATCATATATTTTTGGAATGCACTCAGATATATTGTACATTCAAAGATCAACTGGACAGCTGTATCTTACCACCCAGATAGCAGACTTTCTGGCAGCACTTTGGCATACATCTGGCGATTTTGGGCTTTGATATGGCAGACCAAAACTTTTGGCTTCAATGTGGCATGATTATGGGCAGCCATAACAGATAAGAAGGCGCCAGTAGTGTATGGCTGAATTATGGCATATATCTGGTCAACCGTAGCGTTAGATCAAGAGCGGGGACAGCATCTGATGACGCATACAGGCTGTTTGGCATGTTTATGGACAGCCAGAAGATGGGCGAAGAGCGGGACAGAGTCTACCCGTATGTGGGTGAGTTCTGGCATGTTTCTGGCTAACCAAAAGACTCAGCAAAAGACCGGGAATTTTCCATGGAATTTTCAAACTTTCTACTCGAACAAGACCCAGCCGCCCAGTTCGACCAGCGAGCAATCACAGTTGAGGTATGTATGTCTCCATTAATCTTTTAAGTTTTATATTCAGGGAAGTGTATTCAATAACCTTTGTCTAGCAATTGTACAGCTTTTAAACATGTTAAACATATTTACGCGTTATTGATTTACTCGTAGTAACATTGGATTTGCTGTGATTGTACCCTTTAATGTGAGACAGTTAGAAGCTAGCTGCTAACGTTAGTTCCCATGATACTGTTAACGTTAAGATGCTAGTTCCCGCGACGGTATTCCTGCAGTTCTGGTAGGCTGTTATGGTTAATAAGGATTAGATAATAAGAACAAGAATTAGCAAATACCTGCCTAATACGAAACATGTTGTGGTTTAACGAGGTAACGTTAATTGAGCCGATATTAACGGGGAGCTCCCAGTTAAGTTAGCCATCTTGCCAGTTTTGTGGGGTGTGCATTTGTGCCTCTTAACAGACACAAAATGCAATTCAAATTGGCCATTATGTGACAACAAGATGCGTTTTCATCTCATACATTGCGAAGAAATCATTTAAATTCAAAGATTGTACTGTCACCAACCTATTTTCCCAATTTCCCATCGGTCGCTTTACCAAAAGCCTAGAAGACTTGATCACGGAGGTCATAGCAACTTCGCGACTAAACTTGCAGTTTATTTCCCCGCAATGTATGAGTTAAAAACGCATCTTGTTATCACGTAAGGCCCTGTTCATGTTGCACAGAAATTTTAATTGCATTTTGTGTCTGTTAAGAGGCACAAAAGACACTCTAGATCAGTGGTCCCCAAACTTTTTCTTCCGAGGGCCAGCTCACTATGCCTGGCTCTAAGAAAGGGCCAGAGACTCGGAGTATATCAGTAACCTTAAAATAGCTTAGTGCTGTGAACAACAACAGTCCACCTTAGTTGAATATTCCATTACATTTAATCATAGGCTACTGGAATTTAATACCATTGTTAGCTGTGTTTATATTGCCATCACGCCATGTAAAATGTAGCTCAAATGAAATAATACTAATAAAAAAGACTTTAGCATTCCCAAAAGTATTAGCAGGGAGTCCCAAAAGTATATTTTATCTAAAATGTGTGAACTCTGAACTCTGTGTCTTTGCATACACAGCTGAAGTTGGACAAGCAATATCCTACAAATAATTTAATAATCAAACTATGAGAGTTTTATGAAGTGCTGGCAAAAACATCTGAAATGACCACCATTCTAACTTCCACTCACCTGATGAGAACTTTGAAGTGTGAATTTGGATGAACATTTGAACAAGTGAATAAAAAATAGAAATGATTATCCCGGGAAGTCCCAGAAATATGACTTGAATAGAAGTTAGTTAGTTATTAACAATTAATTGATAAACTTTTAGAATACTTTGAGCACTGATGCAGTCAGCATAGGCCTCTTTACATTGTTTGCAGGTAAGCCTACATTTCATTCCGTTTTCAATGGTAAACGCGAAACAGCGCCAAAACAACCACCAGTGGACAAAAATAGTATTACACGTGTACTGTTAAGACTCGCCATAGAGAATGAATGGGGGAAATTACGGAGGTTATAGTTTGGCAATGTCATATATGTTTTGGGGGGCCACCCAAAATGAGGGTTTGGGGACCACTGCTCTAGATCATGCCCCTAAAACGTCGTTTTTGTAACCCCCCCCCCCCCCTTACTGCAGTTAAACTAATCATGGTTTCCGGTTGTTTTCTGTTTTGTTCTTAGTGCATAATGGCATACAGTCAGTGGAGTAATATACGGAAGAAGGCTCTTAAAAAAGTGGATGTCCTGCTTAATTCCTTTGAGCATGAAATGCTCAGCGACTCTGAAATTGAGTTTGCTATAAACAGTGATGATGATGTAGCTGATAGTTCTCAGTTGTGTGCTCTAGACATGCCAAGGGAGGATTTTGAAATGGAAACTGATGACAGTTCTGATGGTGATGATGATGATCATGATAGCGTTTCCCAGTCTGAACAGCCCAGTCTGACAAAGGTGTTGTCAGACTGGGCTGTTCAGTATGCCGTTTCTTTAGTTGCTCTATCGGCACTTCTGTCCATTCTAAGGGTTTACCACCCTTGTCTACCAAAGGATGGTCGATCTTTGTTGAAAACGAAGGTACATTACATGGTGGAAAATTTAGCAGGTGGCTCTTTCTACTATTTTGGAATCATGAATGCACTTAGTAAAACTTTGGAGAAATTGTCAAGCAAAGTCCATGACTCACATCTATTTAAAATACAACTGAACATCGATGGCCTGCCACTTTTCAAAAGCTCCTCTTTGCAGTTTTGGCCCATCTTGGGTATGTTACAGTTAGACCCAATGAGAAGACCTGTTTTGATTGCTTTGTTCTGTGGGAATTCCAAACCAATGTCCTTGACTGAGTACCTGGGTGCTCTTATAAATGAGCTGAGGATGTTGGCAGATGGATTTGTAATAGGTGGGAAGAAGTGTTTTCTTAAAGTCGGTTCAGTTATGTGTGATGCTCCAGCCAGAGCTTACGTTAAAGCCATCAAGTCTCACACAGGGTATTCCGGGTGCGATAAATGCACTCAGTCAGGTATTTACATCAGTCATCGCATGACTTTCCCTGATGTATGCTGCCCGTAGGACTGATGAGCTTTTCAAGGCTGGTAGTGATGAGGACCATCATGTAGGACACTCACCCCTCACAGAATTGGACTTTGGCATGGTCAGTGGTTTCCCCCACGACTACATGCATTTGGTTTGTCTCGGTGTGGTTCGTAAGCTGTTTGACTTGTGGATGGGGACTGCTGGACCTCTACGCTGCCGCATTTCCGCTAGACAGTCCAGTCTTATCTCAGAGAAACTGCTCAGTTTGAAGCCTTATGTGTCTGCAGAGTTTGCAAGAAAGCCAAGGGAACTAAAAGAAAGATTAAGGTGGAAAGCAACTGAACTCAGGCAGTTTTTACTGTACACGGGTCCAGTTGTTTTAAAGAATGTTTTAGCTGCGGAGGTGTATGAAAATTTCATGCTGTTGTCAGTTGCCATACATATTTTGGCAAGCCCCTTGTTATGTCATGTAATGAATGACTTTGCCGGATCTTTACTGTGCGCATTTGTGGAGCATTTCCAAAAATTATATGGTGCCGAGTTTGTTGTCTACAACATTCATGGCTTAGTCCATCTCAATGAAGACGTGAAGATTCATGGTCATTTAGACCTCATATCTGGGTTTCCTTTTGAAAATTACTTGGGTAAATTGAAGAAAATGGTCAGGAAACCTCACAGTCCTTTGGCCCAGGTAATTAGACGTGTGTCGGAAATGACCAGCATCAGTGCTGAGACATTAGAGAAGCATACATTTACAGCAAGGGGGGAACACCAAGAGGGGCCTGTGCTTCTATACCCTACTGCAAAGCAATTTAAACATGTTTTGTATGATGGTGTTGTGATGAAAACGTCACATGGTGACAACTGCTTCAGGATCAACAATGACATTGTCTTAGTTCAAAATATACTTTTATTTGAAGAGGTCTATTATGTAGTGTATTGGGCATACAGCAAAAATGAGTTTTTCTTTACTTATCCACTAAATTCCTCTGAATTGGGCATCCTAGTTGTTTCAAATCTGTCACCAGACCTTCAATGTGCAAGGCTGGACAGAAATGTAAAAAAATATGTCAGGCTTCCACGTGAGGTTGAGGACAACTTTGTTGTTTTCCCTCTTTTACATCTTGAATGATCTGTTAAATTCTATCTATCTTTTCTATCTATCTATATAAAAAATAAAGTTACAGTTTCAGTTACGTGGTTTACATAGTTCAGTTACATGATTACACGGTTTTACCTAAAAAGACATGCCAAAAAGCTTTGTTTGTTGATAGAGGCCCTGAAATGCTGAGAGGTGGTTGTAAATTATTGTTTTCTGTGGCTGCTACTCTTATTGCTGTCTGAGCCTCACTGAGTGAACAGTTTCCATAGTTGATAAAGATGTAGCTTGTCAGCAAACTCTCCAAAGTGCAGTGGTAGGATTTTGATCAGTCAAAGCCTCCTGAGTCTCTTCAAGAAGTTGTCAATGTGCAAGACTTGGTCCCACCACGTTATGTTAGTATACATTTTACACATTAGGTTGGTGTTAATTGTTGTGATGTTATTTACTTCCTATAGAAATCATAAAATGTTTTTTCCGTCATTACAGGAAACTATGTATCACATTGTCAGCTTTGATGATTTTGATGAGGTTGAGGTGGTGCCAGCGACCTGGGTCAATGGGGGAGTCTGTCGGTGGCCCCCTTATAAAGGAGAAGGGTTGCAGAGGGCCATAAAGAACTTTCAGGAGCCAGACAACACCTGGGCCCTGTATAATGTCCGTGTGCTATACACAGGTGAGTGAGTGAATAAGTTATAAACTGATAACTATTAAAAGATCAGTGACATAATGTTAAAATTGAGTTCTGTTTTAAACAGATAATTATCACGAAGCGAGGAAAAGGTTGCCACTCGCAGAGCAACAGACTGATCTTCAGTCAGAGGCAGAGATTGATGCTGGACGACCCCAAAAAAGAACAATCAAGTAAGAAGTTCACAAAACTAAAGTGCTTTTGTTTTTTTGCAAATTGTCTCCCCTTTATTACATTATTTTTTAATTATATTATATTTTATTATGACAATAGTTTCTATTTTTTAAATTGTTGACTGGTGAATACTATGCCAAAACAAATATGTGACCCTGCAAGGCGAAACCAGACGCTTTGGTAAAATTTACAAAATTAAGTCCAGAAGAGGAGAAAATCACCTTTTCAAGTAAATTGTCATGTGCGATAGTGTGAGGGCACAGCTATTATTAGCCTTACGGTAGCGTGACTTTGAAGCGGATTACTGACTATGTCCAGTTACATCAACCGAGTGAGTGTCTTTTTCTGCCCCCTAGTTAATACCTGTGATGGTCATAAGGTGTCACTATAGAATATAATTAATGTATTTCGGGGGAAGGAAGTTCTGTGTACACAGATTGTGTATAGGCCTACTTTTAAAATGCGCGACGTCAATGGAAAACTTCTCCTGGTCCGTAAAATGACGCCAGGATATTTCTAAAAGTTCGTGCTTTTGACCGTTCGTGCCCTGAAAGGCAAGTCTTTCACATTCATATTCGGTTACATCTGCCACGAACGATAGAGAGCTGACACATGGAGTAACGAGTAAAGAGTAATGAGTAAATTTTAGCTCTACCGTAAAACCTTATAGCGCCGTGGACAAAGGGAATGACTGCTAATGTGTTGAATCTTCACCTAAATAAAGTCAGTGTTTAACAGTCAAAAAACGTATGTTTATCCATGAAATTTGTTCACAATATGAAAGTGTAGACTGTATACTGTGGAATTATGCGAAAAAGTGAAATTCGACATTTTAACCTGTATGTTTGTTTATCGTGGATTTTCTCAAAATAGCACTGTGCGCAAAGCGACTGGTTTCGCCTTGCAGGGTCACATATCCACTTTGTCTATTATTGTGGTGTTTTTCTTGTGTATTTGTCTCCAAAGGCGGAATCGGCACTTCGATGTATATGAGAGTGACGATGAAGAGGTGGCACCCAAGAGGAGCATGCTACCAAAGCCCCCTCAGATACCATCACCATCACGTTTCCGGCGATACATTATCAGCCCACAATCGGACCAAGTGGGGTTCTCGGAGATTGGAAACAACGAGATCTCAAATAACCATGTAATAAATGTTCACTCAGTTTCAGTTCTTGATATTATAAGTACATTTAGACCTAGGTTTAATGAGAAATAAATGTTGGATGTTTAAATTAGTTAAATGTAAAGATTCAAAGCATTACTGTTAAGTGAATATTTTTTTACCCATTTCTAGCATGTAACAACCCTTGGGTCAACATTGCGCCAGGCCATTGATGCAGTTAATTTAACTGAGGTACCCAATGGTGAAGTTGACACAGGGCCAGCTTTAAACCAGGGCCAGATTAGGGAGGTTCAAGCAGCTCCAGAGGCCCCAAGACAACGCCTGAAAAATTCATCTGTCTGTGGACAATTATGTGGATGTAAGAATTATTGTATTGCATTGTATTGTTGAATTATTGGAGGCTTCGATAGATAGATAGAGACACTAATTTTCTGCTGTATTGTTGAATTATTGGAGGCTTCGATAGATAGATAGATAGATAGATACACTAATTTTCTGCTTTCTTGTTGAAAATGCTTTACAGCTTTGCTGCATGACATGCTGGTGAAGCAGGAAATAATAATAGAGCAGCAGAAAAATATAGTGAGAATGGTGCAGGATCTACATGATGCCTTTGCCTCTGCTACCGACGGCTCCAATGTTACACAGGGGACAGTGTACAGGCACAGTGCTTATTTTCCATTAAAGGGCCCAGATGATTTAATGGTTCTGGAAAGAGACCTTCAGTCTGTTCTGGAACTGAAGAAGGATTTAGTGAGTTGTTATATTTCATAGAGACAGAGTAAGACAGGTTAATGTAATTGTAGTTGATTTGAAAATCAATGTGGATAATTCTCTACTTTCAGACTCTTTTGCTTGGACTAGCAGGGGGTGCCACCTTAAAGATGAACTGAACTGAAATAATCAACATTGATAATGTGTTGATTATGACAATTAAAAATAAATGGCACTAAAAATGTAATTAAAAAAATCAATACGTAGCCTTTTTTAAGCAACACCAAAATTGCGTTTGTTAGTATTAGAACGCTGCCCGTTTCAATGACGTCATTGGCATGGTAGGACCTGAGAAGTTCTATAAACAACAGCTGCAGCATATTATGTATACACGAAAATTAGTCATTTTAATGGCATGGGTTACACATTTGAGCCCGTGAGGGACAGGCCTGTAGTGTCTTGACTACCACTAGATGGGGGACGATCGGTTTCAGGCTCCAGCTCAACCTTCAGTAGGATCATTTGGGTGAAAATGACTGTGGGCGCTGCCGGAGCATGGACACTGGAATCTATCTGTTGCAAAGCAGTGGCGAAACGTAGGGAAAATGTTCGAGGAAGCCAAAGTGACGGGGAAAATATGTTTATTTATGTATGTGTTTATTTCGGGGCGTATACATTTTGTGCAATGTATAACATAGATACATTTTGTGCGGCACAACATAGGCTACTGTAGGCCTAGCCTACAGGTCATGTAGAAAACTGGACGAGGGGCGCTTGAGACAGCAACACGCACGCTGTCTCTCTGTCTCCCTCCATCCCTCACACACACACATTGCCTACTGTACATCCTCCACACAACTGCATACTCACTCACCACCACTACATTAGGCCTATGCGAAGCTACGGTGCATACAAATAAGCTATATAACACGCATTGTCACGGCAATGTAGGCTAACGCAGTCTGGACTACTGGCACTCGTAACAGCAACTCACACAGGCTCTCCCTCCCTCCCTTAAAACTGTTAAAAACTTCGTCACCCCAAGTTGACCCCAGACACACGGAGGATACACGAGTTTGCCGTTTATTTTAGGCTAACGTTAGTGGAGAGTTTGCAGATTTTTACCTTGTGGATGTTGATATTGCACGAGTCTCTTGGATAGCAGCACTGCGAGTTAAACTCCCTCGCATCAACAATCTGCCCTGAGACGGTGAACAACTGGCTTCAGGGTGAGTAGAAATGGACATTGGATTCTGTTTACAGACCCGCTGTGGTTTAGTCACCAGCTAGTAAACGCATTATTATTGATCTGTGATATCGTCGGAGTCATGGTTTATACTCTCTATGGTCGGAGTGCTAGCTTGTGGAGTTTGACATAAGAGTGTTTCAAAGGTGTTTAGCTGCTAGCCCTTTCCTAGGTTGGATCGTATGGTAGCCTAACACTGGACCTCATCTGAGGCTACTTCGAGATATTATTCCAAAGGGGACAGATAGGCTACTGCACTTAAAACTTTAAAAGATTGAACGAACCTTCCCTGGACTTTGTAATTGCGACCAGTGACTGCATTGGGTGAACGAAGCCGAAGTTGAAACTTAGGCTCTATGGCACATAGACAGTGGGCTCGCCCTTCTACGAATTGAAAAAGACTACAAGCTGCCCCACCGAGTTTGCGATAAAGTAAGCAAGAAAAGGGTTTTTTAAGTCAGGATATGTCGGGTCAATGGCATTTATTCGTCCAACGTTACAGACCAGTTTCCATAATGCACATCTTATCAATAGTTTGAATGTCGTGTGTGTTTCTGCTCATTGACAAAATTGCGTTCAGTATGATTCATGCCCAATTAATTTCCCCTGTTAAAGTGTTCGCCTTTGTTTCACTAGTTTGGTTTTGATTTTTTATGAGATTTAGGCTAGCCTACGATAAACAGCTTATGGCCAATATGTAACTCAGCTAGGCCTAATGTTAATTTCCTCAGCCATGTCAGCTAGCCTCAGACTCATTATCTGCTATGGCTGCTAGTGCTAGTGCAGAGTAGCTTACCATGCCAGTGACGTAGCCGATTGTTGAAATCCAACATGGCGGCGCCCATGTAACAACAACAACACTTTCAACGTACAATTTTATCCCTTTTAATAAATTCAGCCATTTTAATCATTGTACCAATGAGAAGAAATAAAATACATCTGTTATATTACCTTTACTTCAAATTCCAGTTCAGTTCATCTTTAAGAGAAACTGTTTGGAGGGTTTTACAAAGGGTCTTCACCAATGAATTTTCTCAGAAGGTCACCTGGAGGGGGTTGAGTGGAAAGGTGGCCTTTGAAAAACAACTTCTGAAAACCATAGTAATAGGTTGGTTTGACCATTTCATTACTTTTTTTCTCTCTTGCCTAATCCTCTATTACAAAAGTTGTTGTATTTACGCTTCCAAGGTTACTTCTGCATTTAGTAATTCTGTTTGTTTGTTTTGTCTTTGTTCATGCTTTACTATTAGATGCAGTAAGGAGAAACCCTGTGTGCTCTGTTGCTACTGAGGCTGAAATTGAAACTACTATTAAAAAGTGGTTTTACTGGGCTGGGGATAGAAATGGAGGCAGGAAGAGGCGCCTTCACTCACCCAGCAACCCAGCCACCCAGACACAAGGCACCCAGATACACATCCACCAGCTACTCAGTTGCCCAGCTACCCAGCCACCAGCTGCCCAGCTACCCAGTTGCACAGCTACCCAGCCATCCAGCACCCAGCTACCCAGCCACCCAGCACCGGGCTACCTAGCTACCCAGCCACCAGCTGCCCAGCACCCAGCTACCCAGCACCCAGCTGCACAGCTACCCAGCCATCCAGCACCCAGCTACCCAGCCACCAGCTACCCAGCACCCAGCTACCCAGCCACCAGCTACCCAGTTGTACAGCTACACAGCCATCCAGCACCCAGCTACCCAGCCACCCAGCACCGGGCTACCTAGCCGCCCAGCTGCCAGCTACCCAACCACCATCTGCCCAGCTGCTCACCCAGCCTATCAGCCCTCCAGCCACCCAGCTACCCAACACCCGTCCAGCCATCCAGCCGCTTAGCACCCTAGCCACAAGGCACCCAGCCATCCAGCACCCAACCGCCCAGCTACCCAGCCCTCCAGCCACCCAGCGACAAGGCACCCAGTTGCACAGCTGTCCAGCCATCCAGCTACCCAGCCCCCCAACCGCCCAGCTACCCAGCCATCCAGCTACCCAGCCCCCCAACCGCCCAGCTACTCAGCCACAAGGCATCCAGCATCCCAGCCCCCCAGCCACAAGGCACCCCAGCCACCCAGCACCCGACCGCCCAGCACCCAGCTACAAGGCACCCAGCCATCCAGCTACCCAGTTGCACAGCTACCCAGCCATCCAGCACCCAGCCCCCCAACCGCCCAGCTACCCAGCCACAAGGCACCCAGCCATCCAGCTACCCAGCCCCCCAACCGCCCAGCTACCCAGCCACAAGGCACCCAGCCATCCAGCTACCCAGCCCCCCAACTACCCAGCCACAAGGCACCCAGCCATCCAGCTACCCAGCCCCCCAACCGCCCAGCTACCCAGCCACAAGGCACTCAGCCATCCAGCATCCCAGCCACAAGGCACCCCAGCCACCCAGCACCCGACCACCCAGCCACAAGGCACCCAGCCATCCAGCTACCCAGCCCCCCAACTGCCCAGCTACCCAGCCACAAGGCACCCAGCCATCCAGCTACCCAGCCCCCCAACCGCCCAGCTACCCAGCCACAAGGCACCCAGCCATCCAGCATCCCAGCCGCCCAGCCACAAGGCACCCCAGCCACCCAGCATCCGACCGCCCAGCACCCAGCTGCCCAGCCACAAGGCACCCAGCCATCCAGCTACCCAGCCCCCCAACCGCCCAGCTACCCAGCCATCCAGCATCCCAGCCACCCAGCCACCCCAGCCACCCAGCACCCGACCGCCCAGCACCCAGCTGCCCAGCTACCCAGCCACTAGGCACCCAGCCATCCAGCTACCCAGCCACCCAGTTGCACAGCTACCCAGCCATCCAGCGCCCAGCTACCCAGCCACAAGGCACCCAGCCATCCAACACCCCATCACCCAGCCGCTCAGCAACCCAGCCACAAGGCACCCAGCCATCCAGCTTCCCAGCCACCCTTCCCAGCCGCCCAGCCATCCAGCACCCAAAACATATAATAAAGCATAATGAAATGTATTTCATTTTCCTGTGTTTTTTTTACAGATACATACACATAATTGAAGTATATAGTGTATTAAGTATTAAGTATATAGTGAACCTAGACTATAACCATTAAATTACCAGCAATAAAGTCATAATTACCAGCAATAAAGTCATACAGACAGCTGAATAAGTTAAATAAATAAATAATATGCATCATTTTTATGTAAAAGCAAACATGTGGCACAATTATGGTATCATTTAGGGTCAGTTATGGCTACATTTTGGCTGGATTATGGGGATTTAGGATTCTTTTTGGGACTTTTAAGGCTATAGTTTGGAAATCCAAAATTGGTTTTGGGTGAGCTTTGGGTGAGTTTTGGCCTACTTTTGGTAGATTTTGGCATGCCAAATTTGGGCCATTTAGGGCCCATACATCCACCCAGAGCTTTACCAAAATGGCAAGCCAGTTTTGGGCCAAATCTGAGCCATACTAATTTTGCTATCTGGGCATGATATGTGCATCATTGACCACATGGGAGACGTTGTGATTTCTCCTAGTGGCATCCGCCCAGGTCGAACTCCTCTCTCTAAATTTAAAGAGTCGTTTGCTCGTTCTTGCTTGCATCTTACATGAATTCACATTAAGTATTAACACACCTAACACTCACTCTCATCTTTAATGTACTTATCATCATTTATTGGAGAGAATTGGGGGGGGGGGGCCCCAATTCTCTCTAGGATGAGCAAAACCTAGCATACACGACCGTATGTTAAGGTAAAGCATTACACAGAGGCAACCTAATAATAATAATAAAAAAGTAAACCTATTTTTTTTAAAAAACGGCACTAATCATTTCAGAGGTTTTCGATGGATTGACCGTAGGTCGGAAAAGTGGAAAGAAGATTAGCTTCAAGGCTATAACTTTTTTGTTTTGTTTTAGCATGACTGTTTTTGAAGATGATCATGTATGGTAGCTTCAACATTAACACGACTTATTGAGAATGATATTAATAATAATACATAAATAAATGTTTAACTTTGATGACTTTGAAGGCGAAGGAAGTGTGAGAAGAATTTCTGTGTATCTATCATATGAGTTACAAGATTCAGTTCGATGGCTAACGTCACGAAGTTAAGTGTGAGTCTGCGCAGTACTGGGGGGACCAACTGAAAAATCGTTCTATTTGACTCAGTGCCCTCCCATTGAAAACGACGGAGTCTGTTCGTCCATTTCTTTTACTGTCTATGCTTGGTTCACGCGCGAAACCCCGGGTGCCGCCATAACGCTACCAAATGCATTTCATTTCCGCCGGAAGTGGTTTGCGCAGCGTCTGCCGGTGTAAACACAGCGATTTCCATGCTAGCTTGGGATCACAGTTCTACCACTTTGACTGGAGATGGCGTTATTCTCCCCCACCCGAATTCAGTGCAGAACTGGGAGGATAACATGACGACGTGGCCCAGCATAACGTACAGCAAGATTTGCTCCTACTTCGTGCAATCCTTAGCAATAGATGGAAAAGCAATGGACAATCTGAAAGCCTCCGAGGCATATCAATACCTGCACAGCAACAAAGTCGGTTGTGTCATGTCATACAAACATGATCGTTTTGTTTATCTGAAAGCAAATGTAGAGCCTAGCCAGTGTTTGAACAATGCGTGGCATAATGCTTGGGTGCTGGTAACTGAAGCTGGAGAAGTCAAAACTGCGGGATGTACGTGTGTTGCTGGACCAGGGAGATCTTGTTCCCACTCAGCTGCGATCCTGTGGAAGGTAACTAGATTATTTGACCATTGTAGCCTAGGTCTTGTCTTGTTTATTGTTGGTATCCGAACTACATCATAGGCTACTTGGCTAGAGTGCAAAGTGTGTTTGTGCCATGATGATGATAATAATGCATTTTCTTCATAAAGTGCATTTCTGCAAACCCAATGTTCTGTATATTCATTGTAGGCTATGTGTGCAATATATTATATCATATGACATGTTTGCAGTGAACTCATTACAATATCTATGCACTGTTTTTACTATATCTCTCTAGGTAGAAAATGCTGTGAGACAGGGGAAAACCGGGCTTGCCTGCACAGACAGACAGAACCAGTGGAATGCTGGGTCTAAAAGAAATGCTGGTCAGAGGAAGATGAAGTATGTGCGCTTCAAACGACACAACAGGAAGGATCTCTACCAGCCGCCACCAACTTCACAGCCATCCTCTACCACTCCAGAACCGGCACAGAAGGTGACACTCTTTAGGAATCATGAAGAGTGGAGGAAGAACGCACTTGCCTCACCAATGGCAGAACTTTTCAATTGCCCTGGGAGTAGCCTCCTGCAGCTCTGCTTTAATGCTAATACCTCCTCCATCACCGAGCCAACACCATGTCCACGCCTCCATCTCCTAACCCATGATGAGCACCACACACCACTGACTTGTGTAAAATGTAGAATCTTCTATGATGAATACATTAACATGTCCACAGCCCAGCTTGAGGAGATTGAGAAGGTTACAAAAGCACAGAGCAAAGAACAGGTCTGGCATGATGCGCGGAGAGTGCGCATCACAGCGAGCACGGCTAGAAAGGTGCCCATTCGCTCAACCACGGCGCCTGACAAGTTTTTGTCAGAACACTTACACCCATCCTTCCGTGGCAATGCCGCAACCCGTCAAGGAGCGGAGGGGGAGGAACTTGCAAGGGACTATTTGGAAACTCTGGGCAACAGCATTGAAACCAAAGGCTTAGTGGTGTGCGAAAAGGAACCGTGGCTTGCAGCATCTCCCGATGGAGTGATAAACAAAGACATTCTGTTGGAGATCAAATCACCTGTGATGGGAAACAAGTCACTAGCAGAATTTTTGGCAACAAAGAACTGCGAAATCACAACTGTGGCAAACGGAGATAGGGTAGATTACCATATTGCCTGCAATGGTCCAAAAGGCTACTACATGCAGGTACAAATTGGGATGCACTGCACAGGGCTTCAGCACTCCAAGTTGGTGATCTGGAACAAAACTGAGCACCTAGAAATCGAAGTACCCTACGACCAAGAATTTGTCCAGGGCCATATCATAAGGCTGCGCACATTCTACTTTGCCCACATGCTCCCGAAAATTGTTGATGATTTTGTTGAGGGAAGGTTACAGTTCTGCAGTAAATATCGCAGCATTTTAAAAATAATATAAAACTGCCCACAGGAGCCAACAGATGTCCGTTATTTACATAATGCACAATTTACATGATCTCTTTGTGCTGTGCAATATATCAATGTGCCTGTACTGTTTGAGTAAAATAAAGTTTGATGTAATTTCATTTCATTTCATTATTGCACTGAACTACGATCATGAATGATAGGCCTTAGGTTCCTTAGAGGGCTACAATTTCTGTTAACACAGTTTATCATTCATAGTAAGCTCATACTGTACATAAATAACACTGGATTAATTCATTGTTTTGAGGAAACTAAAGAAATGGCTTCAACAAGAAAGATCACATGTTTAATTCTAACAGGTATTTCAAAAGTAAAATACAAAAGCCCACACAATTACATCACTATAAAAATATTCATATATAATATTAAAAAAATACAATGCATGCAGTATTTATTGTGTTTATCTGTATTTAATGAACAACATGGCTGGGTGTTGGTAGACTGGGACATAAGGCAAGATTCTAAACCTCACGAGGCACTCTAATCAGTGGACTCTTCAGGTTAACTAGGCCAGCACAGATGGTTAAGATGTTGTCCAGTTTCGGTGCCATGCTGATGGGAACGGTCTGGGATAAAATCTTAAAGACCTTCAGTCTCTGGATTGCTCTTTCCACGTGTATGCGGACATTGGCTACTCGCCTGGTGCGTGTCGTCTCCTCATTTGTCAACTGATTGCGCCTGTAGGTGAATGCAGGGATGTTCAAACTGACCCTTCTCTCATCAAGCAAGTCTCGAATGGTGAACCCACGGTCCGCCATGACCTCATCACCAGCCCTCAGATAGTCTAGAAACCCACTGTCCATGGTGATAAACTTATCGCTGCTTCTGCCAGCATAGGCGTCAGATATAAACATGATAAGCCCATTAGGGGCCACAGCGACGAGATATTTCACAGTGTTGCGTGATTTGTATTGGCTGAAAGTGTCACTCCTTGAGTCATGGTTTGTGGCTCTCTGCATGGCACTTTCGGCACAGTCAATGATGCAGGTGGTTCGAGGGTAGTTCCTCTGAAACGACAAGGGCATGGTGGCACGAATGGTCTCTCTTGGAAGCCATGGGATCAGGACTTTGAACTGTTCACCCATCACGTCAATCCAGTGACTAATCACAATGCTTGCCATGGATGTAGACACATTGAAGCGGTGAGCAATATCTCCTAATATTAGGTTTAGTTTTAACTTAATCAAGGTCATTAGGATTTGGTCAACAACAGGAAGGGTAATTGATGGCTTACTGAAAGGCAACAACACCGTCACTAGGGTGAAAAATTGAACCATACGCACTCCTGTATACAGCCGGGACCTAGCATCATCAATGACCGTGGTGCTAGTCACAGTAGGACCCATTTCTGCCTCGCACTGTGTGGCCTTGTCTACTTTAACGGACGGTGTTGTTGAACAGTAGGTGTGGTCAACATGTGACGGATCCTCCCATTGGGTCTGGGCATCTCGAAATTTTGGTGTAGCAGGCTCGGCCTCACAGGCAGGCTGACAGGTTTCAGGAGCATCTAATAAGGGGACCAGAAAACATGGATGGAGCCAAATTAATGCAGACATAGTCCTCTCTCTAATAATCACAATGACAAAATTTGTACTACAACATTGCACTCACACGCACACACACAATCATCATCACAACAGCCTGCCACCTTGCATTGTATTTATGATGTAAAAGACATGCACGCACACATATTACACACAATTAATGATGTATCGTGTGCATTATTTGTCCCATCTCCAAAACAATCAACTGCCTTAGCAAAATACCGGTAGCAATGTTCTTCATAATTAACAGTATTTTCAGCTTCATAGCTAAAGTTGCTGAACTTACCCTCAGATTCAAGTCTGCGTTTCTTTATCTGGGGGGAGGCAGTTGTCCGCTGGGTGAGTTGACGCCTCTTTGGCTGGGTAGTGCGATTGTATCCCAACCACAACTCTGGGAAAGGATTATCCTTGGTTGGTTTTTTGTCCACAAAGTGATGGGAACAAACAAAAACGTTGCGTGGTGGTTTCTTTACATTCAATGCCTTCAGCCAGGTCCTTGATTCCAAGTCGCTATCAGGCTTGCGAAAAAATGTGAACAATGGAGCGCATGGACATTGCCTCTTCGTAGCTGGTTTGTGGTCGTAGCACTCTCTATCTAACCACTCGTTCAGGTGCTTTCTCGAGTTTTTACAACCAACTACAGCACACGTCGTTCCCGAACCACTTTTCTTCATGTTGTAGCAGCTAATGGTTATATCCTCTTTGTCACAGCGATATCAGTGCTTCGTCGGCACAAAGGAGCAAGCTAGCAAAACAAACCCAGCCCGCCAGAACGGAAGTGGATTGCATTCGACGGAAGAAGTTCAGGATGTAGAGCGGAAACGGCTCAATAACTTGTGTATATAGCTAAGCCTATAGGCCTACATAAGGCCATCCTTAAAAATATTTTCGTTTGCCGTAACCCGACCGACCCTGTCAATTTAGAACCGACCCAAATATTTATTTTTTCCCCCTTTTAGTCCGACCGACTTGCCGGTTGTAAACTTGCGTTAATACCGACCGATTGTTTTTTTTTTACTCTAAACAACCAATACAAATGCAATAAAATAATATTTCTTTTAGTAGGCCCAAGTATTGTGAATATAAATTGCCTACATGCAAACGTGGCTCACTTAAAAAAAAAAACCTGTGGCGTCATCTCTACACCATTGGTTTTACGCATGTCACATGGCCTACGCTTCGTTTCATTCACACAAACTGATGACGCTTTTACTTGGCACGAAGTTCTGGAAGAACTGTGGCCAGATCTTTTCTCATCCCTTCTCGCCCTAGTCTAACGGTGACCGTGTCGGAGTATTGAAATTGGTTGTGGTCTATTCAGCATTTCTCAAAATATGGGTCCGCAACATGGAGACTGCTGGTCCGCGGAGTCGTGGAGTGAAATTAGGCCCGGTGCTTCATCTGATAATTTGCTGCGCAGTTGATCAAGAAACCGCGGATCGACGAAAAAAGAAAACAAACGTTTCTGCTATCGATGTCATTAAACATGGAGCCCTACAATTAAGTGGTGGTATGAGCATTCATTCAATGCGCGTCTGCGCGAGAGAAACTGAAACTAATCGATAACGTTGGTATCAAAGCTCCGCTTAAACCTGTTGGAAGGCTATTTATTTATTTAACGAAACTTAATAGAACGACGTTGTTTTTTGGAACTTCCTTAGAAACAGAACAGAGACTGTATAATACACTGTATAGCATTGAGTATTGTATAGTCAAATTTCAATATAACGTGGCCAAGATCTATTGTAGCCTTCTTTCTGGGTACATGTAGATGAGCCCTATGACCCAAAAGTCTGCCATGACCGGGCCTCAGGTCAAAGAAGTTTGAGAAAGGCTGGTCTATATAACCTGCATCAGAATGAGGTTTGCAATGGTGCGCCTGAAGGCACGGGTTGAAGACCCAGTCAGTTACGTCACGATATGCACATTTGTGTAAATTCATTCCTACGTAATCACCATGACCAAAATTGTACTTTTTTTTTTACTTTGAATCTTGAAAAAAAAAATATTGACCTACCTACCGACCCATTTTTAATTTTTTTTGGCTGTTACTGCAAACAAAAATATTTTTAAGGATGGCCTAACATTGGTGAAACCTGTGGAAACATAAAAAGAGCCAATAGCCTAGGCTAGTATTTGAATTTGTTTTTAATTGGTTAGTATTGTTTTTACATTCTATTATTTCATATTTTTAGTTCAATAAATGTAGTTTCATCTGAGAACCCTGATACTATCTTAATGAAACTAGGATTTGAGACACTATGAGGAAAAGTGTATGTGTGCATGTGACTCATTTGTACAGGCCTACTGTAGTGTTGATGATACCTAGCTTGTTCTGGTAGGTTACCGCTCTGTAGTTCTTCTGTGGTAGTATGTTTTTTCATAGTATGCTCGATTGCTCAGGTTTCACATATCTCTAAGCAATTGTGTTGATTTGACACTGACTACCATAGACTATAATGGAAACTTGGTTATGTTTATACAAGAGGGTTGGGTCTTACCTCCAGGTCTTATGAAATCTAAAAATAAACCAAATCAATATTTCATGAAATAGGCAATAGGCTTCTTGTAAAGGTATTACTTTTACTAGTAATTAGAATGGTATTTCAGTGCACTTAACTTCTAGCTTCTGAGAGTGGATCAAAACAGTTCTCTTTTGGATAGTAACAATGAGATATTCTGTAGCCTACTAATTGTCAGTTTGTCGCATGTTTAGACCTTGTTTGTGTGTTGCACAACACATGTTGCACTTGGCGATCATGATGGGGATTGATATGGTAGTGGACCATGATGGTCATAGAAGAAGTGAAGGAGCAGTACCCCCCAATTATGGTGGGGTAATTCGCACTCTGGCCTGAACACCATCCGTATGGACCACAGAGCGGTAGCACAAAACCGATACGTCTTACAAGGCGAAAACGCAGAAAGGCTAGATTCAGCGCTAGCTATCAAGGTAATCTGTTTGACCTAGAAAATATGACTAGACAAATTAGGAAAGAAACTGATCAGGAATTGAATCGTAATGTTAAACCAGTGGCCTTGCAACCTACTCTTGAATTAAGTTCACCTGAAAGTGTGGAAGTGGATGAATGTGCTGTAACAGATGATGAACAATGTGCTGGATTACTTGGCCAGATTGCAGGGCCCTGACCTCAGAAATACTTGATGATTATTGAATGTGAATAAAAGAATGGAAAATGAGCCATAACTGCAAACAATGACCTTATAACAAATAGTAATGTGTGATGAATGAAATGTATCAAGTACTTTAGTAGTAACTTGGTAAAGTTTAGGGAATTATGTAGACTTAACTGTAGCCTATGTCTTAATTCTGTGAAATGTGTAAGGTGCCTTAAACTGTTTAAATGATTGTATCCATATTACATTGTGAGATAAGGGTTAATGTAATAAATGTTTGTAACCTGTTAAAATGCAACCGATCTCTCTTGATGACTGTAAAAGTGTGCGTTGTTAAATGTAATGTCTCACATTCAGGCTTGGAATTTCACCATTCTGGGGGCAAGGCCACTTGGCCTTCAGTTGGGCATATTTGGTGGGGGGCACAAAGGCCACATGTCAGGGCACCAAGGCCAAAGTTAACTATACAGTAGTAGCATATAAAAATGATCAAAGTTGTATTTAGCCTATTCACTGCAGTAGACCTGCATCACTGTATGAAACATTACAAAAACATGAAACATGACATTACATAGAACTGTAAATCATCTGGGGCGGTGGTAGTGTAGTGGTTAAGGAGCTGGGCTAGCGTGCAGTAGCCTGAAAGTTGTCAGTTCAATTCCCGGCTTCCACCGTTGTGCCCTTGAGCAAGGCACTTAACCCCAAGTTGCTCCGGGGACAATGTGATCCCTTGTAATATAGCTGACATATGTAAGTCACTTTGGTCAAGAAGTGTCTGCTAAATGTAATGTAATGTAATGTAATCATCTGATCATCTAATAATTACAGATATCTAGGCTATATAACATTTATTTTATATTTGGCCTGCTATGAAATCATGTATTGAACAATTTAAGCACAGCTCAGCTTTAAGAAACTCAAATAGCCTAGATGCTGTGATCATTAAGGATACTTTCACAAACTCTAAAGGCCCATTTAAGGCCCATTCACACCAAAAACGATAACGATAACTATAAATAAATATCGTTCTCGTTAATATGAATGACAACGTTCACACATAAACTATAAAGATAACGACATGAAGAACGATATCGCTGGGGATCACTTTCAGAGCGATTTTCACAACGATAAAATGCTAATAGCCAATCAGAACCCATCGAATTTTAGCCCTCACATTTATTAACACAATGAGAGACTTTGTTTATCGTTGTTCAGTGTGAACGCTTTTATCGTTATGGTTATAGTTATAGTTATCGTTATCGTTCTTGGTGTGAATAGGCCTTTACACCAAGAACGATAACGATAATGATAGCTATAAATAAATATCGTTCTCGTTAATATGAATGACGACGTTCACACATAAACTATAACGATAACGACATGAAGAACGATATCGTTGGGAATCACTTTCAGAGCGATAAAAAACTAATAGCCAATCAGAACCCATTGAATTTTAACCGTCACATTTATTAACACAAGGAGAGACTTTGTTTATCGTTGTTCAGTGTGAACGCTTTTATCGTTATGGTTATAGTTATCGTTCTTGGTGTGAATAGGCCTTTAGTCAGCTGTCCTCTGATTTACCAATATCTAGGAGATATTTGTAACATTTATTTTGTATTTGGCCCGTTATGAAATCATGTGGAACAATTTAACCACATTGTAAAACTTAAATCCCAAATTTGGAGACATCCATGCATGTCGAAATTTACTGCAAATTCAAAACTGGATTACTCTGGAACGGCTAACTGTACAGGGGACTGCTTTACACCTTTGTGTTTGGTAAGGTCTGCTGTTTATTCTGAGATAGTGTTTGTCATGTGTTAAAAGAAGGGTTCATGAAGTATAAGAGATGAATGGGTAGGGAGATCATGGACGCAAAACCTTCAGTAGAATGTATGATTAAATTGAATTATATTATTTACTTTTCTCGCGAACCGTTCAACACAGCAATTATCGGCTAACATCTTTTAAAAGCTGATATCGCTATTAGTAGGACGCAAAA
Source organism: Alosa sapidissima (assembly GCF_018492685.1). Classification (NCBI taxonomy): domain Eukaryota; kingdom Metazoa; phylum Chordata; class Actinopteri; order Clupeiformes; family Clupeidae; genus Alosa; species Alosa sapidissima. Next base: position 33,308,894 of record NC_055962.1, on the reverse strand, counting down.
CAGAATATTGAAAGAAGGGGGCACCAAGGCCACCGTGGCCTGTAAACCTCTGATTTTCAAAGGGGCATCACGGCCAACGCAAGGGGCTACGACGGCCATGGCCGTCGTGAAATTCCTACCCTGTAATTAATTAATTATAATTGTTATAATTGTTGTTAAATGTAAACTGTTTGTGTAACTTCTGAAACTATTCTGTAAACCTACAGTGCTGAATGTAATGTTAGCATCTTCGAAATGTAACCCGGAGAAGTAACGTGTGTCTTTTCAAATTGTTGGTTAAGATCTGTGACTTCTAGAATGTAGACTATTATCTATCTGGGAATTAACGTTTTTCATGTGTATTCTAGGTTCTATAGCTTTGTTTACATCCAGCTGGTAGGCAAGGGACAAGTTGAACCCATTGAACATCGTTGTCTGCAGCTGCCTCTCAGTAGGCTACATCTCTGTATTTCAGCAATGTCAACATTTCAGGCATCAATAAAGGTGATGATGAAACGTTATCCCATTGTTCAATATTTGATAGCCTGTCACAGGAACGTTGTTTCGCTAAAATCGCCCTGATTTGGTGCATTGATCTGTATCGGAGAACCTGCATGTAGCCTAATGGTAGCCTAACTTTTTTTCTCTGTTCAAAACTCGGTTTACACGAAGACGATAGCCTTTCTTAGAAGCTGTGAAATTTGACCAGAAAGGAACATGTCTTCCTTCTGAAAGCTGACACAAAATCAAACAATATTTGATCATTTAACTTCAACTGAACAGCGACAGGTTTTGGTAGGTAGTAGACTCAGCAGACTTTAAAACGGTAGCCTAGAAGCTACTGTTATAGCCAGCGTCAGTCAGCATCATAACATTAATGGCGTTAGTCATGAATCCTGTAACATATTATATCATATAACAGCGATGGCTTATTCCAAGACGATCTGCATGGATATATAACCACCCAGAAAAACTCAGAATGTGAGTGATAAAGTTCATTAATTGTGTGAAACTTTTTATTAGTTATCCATTGCAGCATCGCCTATATTAGGCTGTTATGCTAGCTCAGCCTTTAAATATGTTGTTATTTTGGTCATGTGGACTTGATTAAACGGGTAAAGATAATTCATAAACTGCTTATTTCTTACATGACTGAAGCAGTAGCCTAGGTTCAACAGTGGTGTTTGAGGTTGCTGTGTTAAGTTGTTGTGTGTGATCGCTAAACTATTAGGATCAAATCAGTTTATTTTGACATACGGGAGTTAGCCTAAGTGACCTGTAACGTTAGCCTATAGCACAAAAGCCTATTCTGTTTTCATTTATTAGCATTTGTTGTGATTATATAATCAAATGACACACATGATAACTTGAAATAGAAGGACAGAAGATAGGTGATTGATGTCCACAAGCATGAATTTCACGAGACAAATTAGAACAAACTGTTCCGGTAAAAATAATCTTGCCATGTTTAAAATGCTGCACTTTTTCCCTTCATAGCCTGTCTCTGGCAATTCATTTTTGGATGACTGTAGATAGTTGTATTTTAGCCTACGTCTTCGTAGACAGTAGGCTACACCATTAGGCTATCTTGAGAATAAAAGACTTCACAGCTGCTAACGATCATCCTCCACAACCAGGAGGATAGGTAGGCTAAACGGTCGTTCGTCGCCTTTTTGCTTCTTATTGTAAAACCAACTGTAAGGGCCTACACAAGTGGTCGGCATCCCGGTCAATATTTGATATTAAAATTTCAATTTTGAAGCTATTTGTAACTATGTGTAGCCTATGCAACCCGACTTGCCTACCACTCTCTGCAGTGCCTTGCCTACCATTCTTGCCTACCACTCTAGTTGTAAACAAACGGTTACATGACATTATGACGTAGGTGCAAAACCTTAATATCCCTGCATCGTGGGAATGTTCCTGCATCTTCTAGAAGGTTCTAAACTGTCGTGGGAAAGTAAGATTGATTTGCCTTAAGCCCTCCTTACACTGACAGACTTTGGAAAGATTTGGAAAAGATTTTTGAAAGACTACAGTCTCAGACCCTCTCACATCTAAAGACAAGTAGTAGAGTTTTAAGTCACTGACTATGATTTTGCAATGACTAGGGATCTTGCAGAGTCCCTATTTACAAGACTGCAACTAGATTCCTTTAAATTATTACCCATCGTGCAATAGATAAACAGGAACTGAAATGATAGCCTAACTCAAAGTCGTATTTTCGTGTTTCTGCAGCATTGTTTCATGCGTGACATCCCTAACCGATATAGTTGTTCTGTCACGTGGAAGAGCCGACTAAATACTGTACATTGCAACTGGCATCCATGTTAAAGGAGAATTCCGGTGTGATATTGACCTAAAGTGTCCCCTGCACTCCAAAATCTGGCGCTAGTTAGCCGATGCTACCAACAGCTTTTTCAATAGTGGTGCTTCGGCATCGGGCTAGCCATGCAAATAAATCACTGTTTTACACCCATTTACGAGGCTCAATGTATCTCCACACTTCATTGGTAGACTTCCGAGGGCCCTGACATTTAAAACGAGACATTGAGAACTTTGAAAAAGCACTGGTAGTTTACTTACAAGACGATTTATACAGACAGTACCTTCACGAAGTTTAGCGTTTGCAGCCATTTTGAATTTAGTCAAGATAAGACGAGCAACGAGTAAGAATGAACAGGTATGATAAGGGATCAGATTCCAAAAATAATTCAGTGGAAATGCATGGATTCCAGTTGCTGCTACTGGAAGAAACTTTCTCTCAGAAGGGATTTTGGCCTGTGTAGGTGTGTCACTGTGGATTCCAAAATATGTTTTGATTTCAGAATTATGGAAAATACTTTATGTGTATACTTTACTGTATGGATTGATTTTTTGGGGGGCCAGCCGTGGCCTACTGGTTAGCGCTTCGTACTTGTAACCGGAGGGTTGCCGGTTCGAACCTCGACCATTTTGTGGTCTCTGCTTTTATCCCAATCTGTTAATTAGCGAAACACTCAGCACGCAGAGAACACACAGTGGTCAAGATCCCTGACCTCGCCCTGAACAAAGACAAGATCTATCATGAAGCATCAAAAGAGAATCAAAGCTAAAATACTTCCAATGTAAGGCCTTTCATTTAGGCAAATGTATCAGGTCAAAAATAGCTTATCACATCCTCCACCCCCTTATAGGCATCAATGAGATAACAACACTTAATATAGTCTTTATTTATATGATTTTAGTTTTGATTTTCTAATTGGAGTAAGTGTTTGTGACAACACGTCATGATAAATTTGATAATGTTTGATAATGTTTTGGTATGAAGCATCTTTCACGTAATGCATGCGCACTCTAGGAAGTGAAAGTAACCGTAATGTGGCTAAGGCCTAAAATGCGCTCCGTGTCTGTAGCTGTCTGTGCACGTACATAATCCATTGCATTCTTCAAATGGAGAACAAATTCCTGACAGTTCCTGATCGCCTGTTCACCTGTTATTCTCGGGATCTACAGGGCAAGTCTTCAAGATCTACCGGTCGATCGACGGGTTGGCGACCACTGATCTATAACATAGAATCAAATTGAGTGGAATTTGTGAAAGGTCCATTTTTTTTGGTGTTACTATGATGCTTACCATTCTATCCCACTGTGAGCTTCGATAGTTCCCAGAACAGAAGTCACCTGTGTAACCCACGTGGTCGGCTTAGCTGATTTACTCTGACCCTTCCTCTGATATTCACTTCTGACTTGCTTGGTTTTTCCTAATGTCATATTTCACATGTCAGATCACGTCAAATTAACTGCCTTTTCATTTCAGAACTCCTGTCAAAGGAATCATGTCTTCCCGTTTCCAGTTCTGAGGTAGTTTCCAGATTTTCACAAAATGCATCCTCTAGAATGGGCAGCGCCGAGTGAGAAAAATCACTCAAATGAACAATGTAAGGTGAGATGGCGATACCAGCCCCCCTTGCTCCTCTCACTATTCGCCTCCATTTCGCCCACTTCCTTTTTCAGCTGTTCTAGTTCTCATGTTTTGGTTGTCAGTTCTGCACTGTGGTTTCTCTTGTGTGCGTGTGGCAATGGGATGCAGGAAGTACCATTCCATTGTTTTGCAACACCATTACATGAGATGTACAAAATATGACCACCACTCAGTCCTGCACATACTACGGTAAATAAAAAATAAAGAACTGTGTGTGTGGGGGGGGGGGGGGGGGATTGTAGACCTCACTCCCAGACGCCTCAAGAGACACTCAAGAGTACTGCTGGTGTGAAAGCTAACGTGGGCTTTTAGCTCCATTGTCAGCGCGCTCGATCCGAGGTGCTGCTGTTTGCTGCTGTCGCAGGTTTGATTCCGGGCGTGTGCAGGGCTGAACCGCGCAGGTTCAACACAATGCAGGTTACATTGGGGCAGTGACCTGGATTGGGAGTGAGGTTTAGGAGGGTGAGTGTAATGGATGCCAGTTTAGCTTGATGTCAAGTTAGTTGTATGTGGAATGTTGGTAAACCCCCGATGTGCTGCTGGCATGAAAGCTAGTAGCCTGGGTTTTGGCACTCCCCGATGTGCTGCTGGCATGAAAGCTAGTAGCCTGGGTTTTGGCACTCCCCGATGTGCTGCTGGCATGAAAGCTAGTAGCCTGGGTTTTTAGCCCGATTCACGCTCGACTTCCGATCCAAGGTGCCTATTATTTGTTGATAATATCGTAGTCCACAAGGTAAGGAAGTGGCATATGTCTCAGTATGCCTACCCTACCTCAAGATAAACCTCTGCTCTGCATCAAAACGAGCACACTTCAAAATACAAATTCTCATATACAGTAGGCTAAGATTATTATCAAGACTTCAGCCTTAGTTTAGTTTAGTTTGGATTTTTAGGTGAATTTAGGGACCGAAACGCACACACACGACACGCACAAACACATAAACACACATACACACACACCCTCACACACATGCACCCACACATACAGTACAAACACACCTACATACACAAACACACATACACACGTACACACACACAAAAAAAAACACACACACACAACAAATGTACACAAAAACAACCACACACTCTGCACACACTCAATTACAAACACACATAAAACGAATAAAGTAGGAAATGAACACAATTTGACAAGCGTGACTTATTTTTGTGGAAAAAATGTGCTGGGCGGCGGTCATATTTTGTACCGCTCTGTGGTACATCTAGTTGTAGCACAGTTTGGCTGAGTAGCCTTTTAGTCAAAGATAAAGCAACACTATACCATCAAATTAAAATCTGTTCAAAGATCATTGGGCTATCTGTAGCACACCTCTTCCAGGAAGCCCACAACAAGAGCATGCTCAGGCTGGCTAGATATATTTCCACGGACACTTCACATGTTCTACACAGAGAATATCAGCTACTGCCCTCAAACAGGCGCTTTATAATAATAATAATAATAATAATATGTTTATTTTATTTAGCGCCTTTCTCAAACCCAAGGTCGCTTTACATAGTAGGAAGGCAGGGAAACACAATAGCAAACAAACAAAACAATACAACAGAGACAAAGGCAGGGAAACACAATAACAAACAAACAAAACAATACAACAAAGACAAGTTATCTGTATGGAACTATGTGTTGGGTGTGGAGAAGTGATCATTAAACAGAAAGGTCTTGAGATGTGCTTTGAAGAAAGGAAGAGGACGACAGGCACAAAGAGGTTGGGGGAGGGAGTTCCAGAGTTTGGGGGCCAAGACACTGAAGGACCTGCCACCCAGGGTGGAGAGTCTGGAGCGGGGGCTTTAGAGTTACTTCTTTCAAGCGCAACAGACTCAGATACTCTTATACATTAATCAATCCTTTTGTTAAACCAGCAACATTAAGATCTATCCATGGATGCAATGTTGAAAGTTTGGATGTATTGATGTAGCATCTTTGTAATATATTGTCTTCTGTCATGCTTGATACTATCGTTTGTGCCTTTGTTTCATGTTTGTCTGTTGATGCTTTATGTCCTACATGTATATCTACATGCATGTATTGTTTCTGTCCTTTGTATGCTGTCCTCCTATACTTAAATGAGGTGCCCAGAGATACAAAAAGAATTTCAGCACAAACTGACAAATAAAGTTGTGTCGTATCATTCTCCCCTGAATACTGATTACTCAAACTCTTTTAAGCAGCTGAGACCTGTGCTGCCTGTCTGTCCTCGTCGCTGTTGCACCAGAGACTCAGTTCGGTGCCCTTGGCTGCCACACCAGTACACTCTGCCCTTGATCCTGGACTTTCTTGCTCCTTCAGTTAAGTCAGTATCCTCTGTGCTTTTGAACTCACGTTAAGGACTCTTGGATTTCCTTTTATGCTGCTTCTGGATCTTCTGTGTGTTTTGGATGCCTCTCATTTATACCCTGTTCATTTTGGAGTGATCTTCGGTGAGTTTGACTGAGACTCTAATTCTGCTAATAAAGATAACTTTGATGCTTTGAACGGATCCTGTTGACCTGAGTCTATGTGTATCCTGACACTGACAGAGGGTGACTTATTGTTGGAATATACCATCAATGCAAACAAATCTGCTCCAGGTATAGATTATCCTAGCCAGCTCAAATTTATATTTAAAAATAGCCTCGTTATTCCTATTTCATTTCAGCAAAAAAAAAAAACTAGATAAAGATAAATCATGCCATCCGGATAGAGTGAATTTGATTGTGGTTGGATGAGAAGTATAAACATATACCATTCCGACAACCTGGTTTGTACGCGATCCACCGCACCTGCACATGACATCATAGACTATCACGTAAATGCGCACAAGTTAACACACTTTAGGCCTAATATGTCATATAGTTTCCATAATATAGGCCTAAAGGAGAGGCAGTCTAAACGAATGTAACTATCTAAGGACTATAACCAAAATATTGGAAAAAGAGAGAAAAGTAAAACAACAATCTAAGAGAGTATCTAATACACCCTTCAAATACACACCATGGGCTTTATCTTGCACACACACGCACTTTAACACTTTAAATTGACTTTGCGCAAATTTGTGGGCGGATCTTGGGGGTTGTCTCTATTTTACCTGCGGAATATTGACTGTTGCGCCCGACGCAAATCTAAAATGGGGTGGTCTGTAGCAGCTACATTATTCATGGGTGTGGTTTGGGCGTAACGTGCAATAAACCAATCAGAGCGTCATCTCACATTCCCTTTAACAACAGGCATGCTTGTTCCATAGCGGATTGCTATTATGATGGCAGATTTGCAGGCGCAACCAGGAACGGTTCACAGTGCTATAGTCAGTTGTGAACAGTTTGCTATTGATTTTTCCTCTTGACAAAATGTAACACAGAAATGTCACTTTCCGATGTTTTGGGATCACTCTCACTGAATCACGAGCTTATGAATGCATGGTGATATTTTTGCAATGTAATCTAACATTAGCTCACTGTAGACAATGCAGATCTGTCAGATAAGCTCTCCTCTCCCGAGCTGCTGCTGGGGCATTTGGGTTAAATGGAATCGACATGCAGTTCGTCTCATTAAGTCCTCTAATATTTCCTAATTTATGTCATCAACACATCCGTGATTCGTGGAAATGTGTTCGCAACACAGGCGCCCAAGCAAGCGCTCCTGCAGGTGTAAGCTACGGCTGTACCTTACCAACAGGCAACTAGAAACACTTTCCAAGTTGACCTAACTTTCCAACTCTGCACAGTATCCCATTAACTGCATGACAGTGGGCTATTTACAATATTTATTTTATGTAAAGTAGAGTTTGTAAACACATTATCATCAACTTAATGCACGCACAACTTTTGTTTGAGCAGGAGAGAGAATAACAATGAATGGATGTAGCAACTACAGAAATTGTAGCGAAGGCTACTTGCTGCTTTCTTTTACTGTCTATGGTTGCTGGTTAACAGCACATAATAAGCTTATTTAAGCGAATTCACAAACTCAAGACTTCAAGGCCATCATGGATATAAAACGTTTTTTGAAGACAACGAAAGGATGGAGGGAACATAGCAAAGTTTTGGAGTTATTTCAGATGGGCTAAAAGGTAGGCAAATTTGTGGTGCTTGTCAAAACCTTAGCGCAGCTGGAGTAATGCTTATAGGCTGATGTTAAAGTGCACACGTTGTTTAAAGCCATACACAACGGTAAATTGGAACAAAACTAAAGGTAACTTTAGCCTTTATAGGGCTGTATAAGGTTTTCCAAATTAATAGGTCGTAATTAGGCATTGTTGTTGTAAAGATATTGCATGTAGATGTACTATATAGGCTACTACACTTTTAGTTGGCCAATGCACCAACAAAGCCGGGAAACTGACAAATATTATCAAGGCTTGATAATATGAATGTTTCCATCTGTGCACAGGGTGTCTGTAGATCGGTGTGCATAGCATTAATTTCTGCAGGCCTGTGGCCATGCATGCGCCCTTAAAATAGCATCTGAATTCGCGCCACTGACTTTAGACCAGGAGGTTCCTGGTCTGTGGTGGAATTGTTTTCTGAAACTGCAAAATATCAACAGGGACTGTTTGCGCCGGAACACGCCCCCTCTTTTCGCTGAAACGCCCCCGTGGGTTGTGGAGGGAAAATTCCAATATGCGCTGACTGCAAAATAAGACAAAAGCGCTAGTATACAAAGTCAATTGCGCTGGTGTGCAAAATAGAGCCCAAAGTCTATTTTCTACAGATGCCACTGTTAACAACTCGATGGCCAACAGTGTTGGGAAGTGACAGAATACATGTAACGGGATGACATATTTTAAAATACAAAATATGAGTAACTGTACTTAAAAACAGTACTAAATAGTATATTTAGGTAGATAGTACATTTAAATACAGTTACAATGGCTGATATTCATAATATAGGGTTACACTTTACTTGACAGTATCGACATAAGAGTGACATGACACTGTCATGAACATATGACACTGTCATGACACATGAACCCTAACCCTAATCTTAACCCTAACTTGTTATGGCAAAAACTGAATGTCACTTAATAACAGAAGCGTTATGTCATAAACGTTTATGACTTGTTTATGACACATTCGTGACAGTGTCATGTCACTCATGTTGATACTGTCAAGTAAAGTGTAACCGAACATGGTTACACTGATCTATTTTCAAGTGGCACCATGACAGTCAATCACCACTTGTTTCAACATAACAATCTCGAAGAGGAGCTTTATATGACTGCTGTATCAGTTTTCAGCTGGCAGTGAGTATCAAAATAAGCTAGCTGTATTTTTAGGACAAAAACATGAAGCTGATGGAACACGATAAAGAAGACGGGTTCAGTGGAAATGAGGGGTTAGAGGAAATGGCTGAGTTTGTCCTGCGCCTCGCTGAGACGTTCAACGCGGCCCTGCAAGTCGCTGCGGCGGCGGCTGCTGTCCGAGACCTCGGACAAGGCTTTGTCCACGTCCACCCCATCAGTGAGACTTAACATCTCAGTGCACAACATCTCCGCTGACTTCTTCAAAAGGAAGTACTGGATCAGCATGGGGATCTGGTCCGCCTGACGCTGAATCATTATCTGATTGGGAGATAGAGAGAGAGTAGTACCAAGTAAGGTTAGTTGAGGTGCCTATCTTCCACAGCTGTTTTCACATAGCAGATAAACATAATATTAAAATACCATATTGTTATGCAATGTAATATTTAAAAAGTTCCACTTCAAGTATTCAAGTGCATCTTGTACCTCATAGTATGAATGTAACATTTTAGGGTACATGCTCATGGCTTCAGAACTAATAGCAGATGCCTCCAGAGAGATTGTGGCCTGCTTCAGGGAAACATAATCACAGTCAAGGCAAGGTCAAAAAAGGTCAAGTGAAATTTATGTATAGTACATTTCATACAACCTCAATGTGCTTCAAATTTAATATAATAATGATATTTAGTAACACTTTACTTGAAGGTATCGACCTAAGAGTGACATGACACTGTCATGACACATGAACCCTAACCTCTAACCCTAACTTGTCAGGACAAAAACCGAATGACACTTAATGACAGAAGCGTTATGTCATAAACATTCATGACTTGTTTATAATGTTCATGACACGTTCGTGAGAGTGTCATGTCACTCTTATGTACAGTAGATACCTTCAGATAAAGTGTAACCTAATATTTGATAAAAAAATACAACTGATGCATAACATGGCAACACTAATTAAAATGTTCTATATATATATATATATATATATATTTATTATACGGCTCTTCACAATGCTAGTAGAACGTTCACTTGACTTGAATGGGATTTCCCAAAGTTCTAGCGGTAAATAAATTCATGTAATTACCGCTGCAAACATGTAATTACCACTGTCAATGGGTACGGGTTTTGTGCTTCTGATACGTCTTTCATATCACTACGCAAGGACTGGAACTTCGTTCATTTTAAAGCAGACGATTGATCAGCTGTGTTCTAAAGAATGTTTGATTCAAGTTCAGCAGCGTGTGTTGTTGCGAACTATTTGTTTCTCAGCAAATGCCACGATGAACGGTAACAAATAGGCTAGGTTATGTAGGCTAAAGTCATATCGTGGGGAGTTTATTATTTCGTTTTGGCAAGTAGCCGTATAATAAGCGGGATAATGTATAGAACGCCGGTCATTACTGTGAAAATAAGTCCCTTCAGGGCGGAACAAGACCCCTCCGCTGCGCGTCGGGGTCCGGTTCGCCCTGTCGGGACTTATTTTCACAGTAATGACCGGCGTTCTATACATTATCCCTTACATATATATATATATATAACAGTAGAGATAACATATAAACAGAGGTTAAAAGACAACAACAAAAGTTTTTTCTTCTGTATTTCTTTATTCCACCCAGTTTATGGTGCCACTTCTCTTCTTTGTGCTTGATAATATTTAAATGTCAATGAATTGATTCATTTAAATATTCCAAATGTCTCTTCTGCCACACCTGATTGGTGTGCACGGCCAGTGCACAAGAAGTACGGCACCCACGGCCGACTGTAAAGCTCACCAATTAGAGTTTTTATGTGCCCCTCAGGGACTATGCACACCCACCAGCCAGAGGTATAATCAATAAGGATGAAATTAAAAAAAAAAAAGCCCTACTATATACAAATAAACTGTGTTAGAACAGTATTGTAAGTGGGATGCCAGTCAAGGACAGCTGGAATGAGTACAATTAGACTACCTTGCCACCAGAAAGTGGGTATGTGTAACCATCTGTAAGAGCTAAACTACAGGATCATCAACATTTCTGGATTGCTGCTCACCAGGCTAATTGGGTTAGCATCCATGTCAGTCATGCTTGGTAGATCCACCACTGGCTTGTCCTGGTCAGAGTGTCGAGGGCGCTTAGCAGACTTGCGGCACGGGGATCTGCCTCTTTTGGATGGAGTTTGTGGTGTTTTGCTGAGATTTTCTTCAACACTAACATTCTGTTGAGGTGAAGGTGGCGGTACAAAATCATCTATAGTCTTGATGGTCTTGAAGAAGTTGCCATCCTGAGTATAGATCAGTTTCTCCATCTCAAACTGCTCCTGGATTCTTTTCTCCATTTTGGCCTCCTGTTTCGACTGGATTTTGTTTATTTTGTTCTGAGAATGCACACAAAATCCAGTGAAATTATTTATTTCATAGACTTGAACATATTTAAAAAATAACAGTAGGGAATAAAATAAATTCATGCCAATGATATAGTAAAACTATATGATAAGGATGAAATTATTTAGTAAGAGTGACAAAATATAATTTCATTATTTCATTTTGATTCCAAACTTACTGTTGTGATACACTCCAGGAAAGGGTAGTTTCTGAAGCAGGATTTGGAGACCTCATTGAATTGCTTCTCAACTATTCCTGAAGAAAGCATGATACCTGTCATATGAGCTATGTCAACACTCCTCTAATACACTGACCAATTAAACTGGTTTGTTTGGGGCAATTCCACAGAAAATTGACTTTTTGTCACATCCACGCCAGTGAAATGCCTTGGCATTTGTATGATGTGAATGATAATTCATTTTTTGTGCATTTTTTCTCATGTACATTCTTCAGCCAAAAATAGCAAATGCTCAAATTTCATGTAATCATTCAAATCATACCATACCATCACATTTTATTGGCGTTATGGATGTTACAAAAAACATAATTTTCCATGGAATTGCCCTTTGTCACTCATACTGTAGTTGAAGACTATTCAAAAGGCATTGTGGATCATTTAGATAAAAATGCACACCTCTGATTTCTCTCAAAGTTTGTAGTGCATCATTCTGTAGTTTCGCCACCGCATCCTGTGTGACCGTTTCAAACACATCATAGTTACTGAAACCAGGCAGCTCTTTTCCCCTGTGCTTCAGGTCATATTCCTTCACCACATTCTGTACCTTTTCACAAACTGTTTTTTGTAAAGCAGACCAAAGTAGCATTCATGCATAGCATAAAAACAATACTTCATGATATGAGAAGTACCACAATAAACAGAAGTACAGTACAATGCTAACAAATTAGTAGATGTAAATGTAGATGTGTCTTTGTTTGATATTCTTTTGCTAGTAGCACTCACATGGAGTTTTACTGCGCTCAAGTTCATGTTTCCATTTCTGATAATGCTTCCGAAGAAGCGCAAAAAGGTTTTCCTTAGTGACAACTTTACCCTCTATTAATCGGTTGATCTTGTTGTTGAACTCAATCAGCAGCTGTGAAGAGACATTAACTTCTGTTGTTTGAGGCAAATCAATGCCATTTGGGAGGATAGTTTTAAAAATCATGCATTAACAGTCATAATCTTGCTATGGAGAGGTTATCTCATATACTATCACAAGTTATGTGCCTACTGTTAGGTGTTAAACTCACACGAGTAAGGAAGAGTCTTCTTTTTTGGGCATCAATGGGAGGACCCACTGGATACTGACTCAACAGTTCCCTTAAGTTGCACAGCTCCTTTTTAATTTGCTCCGACAGTGTTGGCAGAAAGTTCTACAAAACACACATACACAACACACACACAGACACAACCCCCCCATACACACACAAAAGAACAGAATCTAATTCAATTAAAACTCGCCTAGCTAGAACTAGCCTAGAAATCTAGACGCACCCTAGCGGCAGCAAATGTAATTTGCTGCCAGGGTAGTATAGCAACTCTCCGTTGGCTTGTGAGCTGTAAAAATTAAACTTCGATCAGGCCAATCACATCGTGTATAGTCGGTAGGCGGGCTTAACATAATGATGGCAGAGTTGCGACGGTTCGGCGTGAATTCCCTGCTACTTGAAAACAAAGAAGATGGATGTTGCTGTTGGCGAACAGCGTGACACAAGTTAAGCTTTTTTTTTAAGTTGGCAAAAGTTTTAACTTTTAGCCAACTAGCTCCGCTGGTGGGAAAATGCATGGGACTCATGAGTTGTAGCGCTATCCTATTGCGTGCAGAGGGAATTTGAAAGTCAACAGTATATCCCCCCCCTCGGACTGAGTACTGTGAATGGTGAGTCCCCAGACCCTACATCTTGATGTGGGTCTGGCTCGTGAGGCTAATGAAAAATAATTAAATTCAGTAAAAACTTGAGATAAGTAATGTAGCTATACAGTAATCTATAGCTATAGCTTTTGTTGAATAAAAGCATTTCACATCACAGGCCATCTCCTCTTTACCATCTCATAACCACTAGATGGCATTAGAAGTGTTGTTAAAGGAGAAATCAGGCTGATTTTACATGGATCTTGATTGCTAGATGTCACCGAGTACTGTCGATAGGAAAAACAATGACTAAAATTGGTGCTACTGAACTGGAGTAGCTGCAGCTATTGGCCAATACTCCCAGTCAGCTACAATGCTAGGTCTGGGGGCATCATCTTAACGTGCATTTTTTACCTCTTAACAGACTCAAAATGTCATTAAAAGTTCTGTGCAACATGAACAGGGCCCTTGTGTGACAAACGATGCGTTTTCAACTCATTAATTGTGAAGAAACAGTTTGAAGTCAAAGTTTGTACTGTCACATACCTCAGTTTCCATCAGTCGCTTCCAGGAAAGCCCAAGAAAGTCTGTTGTCGAGCTATGCCGGCTTCGCAATGAAAACTTAATTGAGCAATTAATGGTTATGACCATATAATGACTATGTAACTACATAGAAACGGTCCAAATTACGCCTAAGCCTGCACGTTACTGAAAGCTAGCTCTATTTTCCCGCTGAAGTATCGTGGGAATTCAGTTGTTGCAGGAAAAGGCAAACAGAGTAGTGTGCAGATGTGACAGTACAAACTTTGAATTTAGACAGTTTCTTCACAGCTAATGAGTAGAAAATGCATTGTTTTGTCACGTAAGGACTCTGTTCATATAGTACAGACCTTTTAATGATATTTTGAGTCTGGTAAGAGGCACAAAGGGAATGTTTAGATGATGCCCCAGACCTAGCATTGTAGCTGACTGGGAGTACTGGCCATTAGCTGCAGCTACTCCAGTTCGGTAGCACCGATTTTGGTCGTTTTCCCTAACGACAGTACTTGGCAACGTCTAGCGATCAAGATCCATTTTAAAAATCGGCCGGATCTCTCCTTTAAGGTGCAGTGGTTCTAAACTAAAGCTCTCATGTTAGCACTGAACTGAAATATAGACTGATAGTGTCCGGTTGACAAGCCCACTCTATTCTCGACATTGCGACCATGTAATTTCCTATTGACATGAAGCGCAGGCTATGGGCTGCACTCAGTTAAAACAAAACCGTGTGGCTGCATTTGTTTTGTAAAAAGTCATAGAACTATTCTGATGACCTACATAAAACTGCATAAAAGAGTGTTACAGTCTGAAGTTGAAAACGGCTCAACCATTCAGATAGACAGACTTACTTTGATGCAGCCCACCAGGTCTTGGGTCAGTTTGATGGTAAGGCACTGGGTTGTGGCTTTTCCTTCATCAAGAAGACGCCTATGAGGCAGTCATGCAAAAATAATTTTACAAAAAATGCAACAGAAATACTTTTACTGGCAAGCAGACCTGATGGACTGTATACCCATCATTATATTATTTATTCTACATAGATAGATAGATAGATAGATACTTTATTGATCCCCAAGGGGAAATTCAAGATTTAGCATCAGCTTGCATCTTCGACAGGCACATCGACAAGTACAATCTGATTCAATCCCATTGGTCCAACATGATGCAGTCCATGGGAAGGACATGGTGTGAATATTTGAAGTGTAGGCCCGAGGTCACCATTTACCTGAAGTACTTGTGTTGGCTGAAGAAATCTCTCTCCATCCTGGTGGCCTCGGCTAGAGGAATCCCATCCTGAATTTGTTGCTGACCACGGCATTTCACAACTATGTAGCCTTTGCTCAGCGGAATGACCCGATTATCAACAATATCCAAAATGTTCTTTTCTGTGCCACAATCTACAAGGTCTGGCTTAGTCAAAATAGCTGTAAACACACATCAATGAAAACATTCACATTATAGGATGCATTCATTTGAACGGAATATTAATAACCAATGTAGAAATGTATTACCCAAAGTTCTTTTCCCATCTGGATCAACTTCCTGAGCCATTCTTAGAGCTTCAGTTGTTGCTATGTCAACATTGCATGGGACCACCACCAAGTTGATGGTTTCTTCATTTGCAATGAACCTGTGAATGAGCCTTTTAATCTTAAACAAACAAAATTAAGAGGGGTTAATATTATTTCATTTATGGTTCAATTCATAGAGACAAATACAATATCAGGCCAAACATGCAAGGATATAGATCAGGGCCTTCTGTGTGATTTATCAGTATTATTGAAAAAGGGCAAATTCTATCTATTCTATACTCTTATCTACCATATGATAAGAAATTACCACTACCTAAATAAGTAAGGTTTTCTGCATGATCAGTCATATTTTACAAACACTGTCGTAAACTGTCTGTAGGCAGCCCAGGCTCCGAAAACTGGAAAGAAACAAAGTGGGGGGCAGCCTGCCCCCAAACAAAAACAAAACATACAATGTGCATACAATTTCTCTGGGAATACTGAAGGTAGGGGTGAGCTACATTTCTGATATGTTTCATTTGGTTAAAATATAATGTATGTTTTTTTTTCACAAACGTCTGCTAATAAATGTAAATATAAACAAACACAAACAAGCGACGTCCTGCAAAATCCCTGACTATGCCTTTAAGATAAGTGCTGCAAAATGCTGTATCGTAACACACTAAACTTTCCAGCAAAAACAACATACATGATATTCATATACATATTTGACTTCTATATCCTAGTCTTCTGTAACCACATGATACCAACATCTACATTCACAGATTTAACAACAAAAATCAGATTTCAGAAAATATTTAACATTTTATAAAGACATGACAAGACATAAAATATATGGAAATTAATTGTTACTCCTCACCTGGTCTCCAATGTCATGAGGTTGTCCTTTAACAGGCACCCGGGCAATACCGGGTAAATCAATCAAAGTGAGGTCACACACCTCAGGAGACATGATCTCCAGACTGATCAGCTCGTCACAAATCCCAACACCATTTCCAGCCAGCTCATTCTGGGCTGATGGACACATCAAGCAAAACATCTTGTCTACAAGTGTCCCCAGCCATGTTAAGAGGGCCCCAATGTTACTCTTCAACTTTTCACCTTACCTTTGACGACATAATCCCCAACCTTAGCGGGGTCTTTGATGTCTTTAGTCTCATTTTTGTAGGAGACGGTGCCCTTCCACTCTGACAATCCCATGACCTTCCTCAACCTCAGCATCAGTGGGCACCGAGTCACAATACCTGAGGGGAACAGAGCCTCCTCTGATAGAACCATTTCTGATAAAAGTGCAGCAAAAAATTCCTGTCCACTATGTAATAAACAAGTGACAGTTCGTAAACTAGAATTGCATTTCCGAGGAACTTCAAGAGTGGGTTTGATCAGGTGCAGTTTGCCAAAAGGATTGCAACAGTACCTCATTTTTTTTTTTATCGGGCGCATGGATCAAAAGTTATCTGCATTAACGCAACATCCAATAAGCCAAAACGCATAAATAATGCAGTTGCTATGCTGGTTGCTAGGGTAATCATGCTGGTTGCTATGGTGTTAGGGTCACATTATAGTGGTGGTTACTAGGTTGTTGTTAGGTTCATTAGGATGGTTGCTAGGGTGTTGCTAGGGTAATTAGGATGGTTGCTAGGGCATTGCTAGGATAAAAATGGTGGTTGCTAAGCAAAATAATGTGGTTGCTATGGTGGTTACTAGGGTAATCATTTTGGTTGTTATGGTGGTTGCCAGGTTGACATTATAGAGGTGGTTGCTAGGTTGTTGCTAGGGTAATTAAGATGGTTGCTAGGGCGTTGCTAGGGTACATATGGTGGTTGCTATGCAAAATAACACAGTTGCTAGGGTAATCATGTTGGTTGCTATGGTGGTTGCTAGGTTGACATTATAGAGGTGGTTGCTAGGTTATTGCTAAGGAAATTAAGATGGTTGCTAGGGTGTTGCTAGGGTATTGGTGGTTGCTATGCTAAATGACATGGTTGCTAGGGTTAAAGCCAATCAATGTGTATGCAAGTTAAAGGGACACCAGGCAACGTTTTCGTGTTAATTAATCATCTTCGTAAGTCGGTATATGGTTAAATGACTCATTACGGGGCGAATGAAGGCTCTCTCGCCCGCCGCTACTGCCTGTAGGAAGAATATCCCACTTGCAAGTTCGGTGTATCCTACCCGCCGACCGAAGCAGGATCAGTTTACAGCACAGAGGCAGGCTAACGAAACGCTAGAGATTGTTGCAAACGTGTGTATAATGGCAGAGCCGGCGAAAGCAGCGAAAACCCTTGACGGAAGACGCAAAGAAAAGGAAAAGAGCTTCAGACTGAGCGAGGGGGAGTTTCGTAGAGAAAAAGCATCAGGCTTGCCTGGTGTGCCTTTAATGTATGCATGTCACTCTGTGCTGTCACATCATTTTTTAAAGCCAATCTAAGCCAATCCATGTGTATATAGGTCATGTACATGGTCTACAGCAGATCTACAAAGATTTATTTGACATGGATTGGCTTTAAAACAACTGGTGCTGGCTAGGCATTGAACTGGGCTTCATTCAAGTACAGTACCTCATTTTTGAAAATCAGACATACGAGTGAGTCATATACACGGGTCAATGTAAATGAAAACTTTTCTGAAAACTGACAGGTGTGCACAATGTTATTTTTGAAAATGGAGACGGTGAAATGTCTGTTTATAAAAATAGCCAGCCACGTGTAAACATAGCCACAGACAGCCCAGCCCAGCTTCATAATTAGGCAGCTGCCAGAAGGCTTAGAACTCTGCCAGGTGCAAGCAATCAAGGCTTTAGCAGTTAGAGCTGTGATGTCATAATCAAAATTCAAATCCTGAGCATTCCACCAGAATAATAATAATAAACTAAACTCTAGCTTGCTCCGACTAACCCACTAATAAAAATACATGTATTCAACTTTTGTTTCTAAGTTGGATTTGGAATATTCCTTAAATGGCAACCTTTACCAAACCAAGACAAACCAGGGATAAACATTGCAAACATGAAAACCAAAATTGAGAAAGTACTGTTGTGCTGTGCTTATTCCCCTTATTCCACCATGCCCATTTAAAGGAACCATATGTAAGATTGTGGCCAAAACTGGTACTGCAATCACTTTCAAAATACTGAAGAGCGATGTATCCCCTCCCCCTCCCCCCTGACTCGAGGTTGCCAACCCTGATGGCGAAACACTACTGACTTCGTGATTAGTAGATAGGTGGAGGGTGGCGCATCAGGCCAAAACACAACATGACATGACAAAACACAACATCAACATCAGTTGAGGGCTGCAACTTCACTTTTTAAATGACAATATCCTGGCCGGACTACTGTTGTCAGTGATATAAGTATTTGAAATGAACATGATTTCTTAATGTCTAGTGACATATCAGGGCCATTTTATGATTAATTGAAATATTTTTCTTATATACGGTTCCTTTAAGAAATGTATTTTCTTCCTTCTTGTGTTCAATCTTCTGTTCGGCTAGTTCCAGCTAGCTTCATTGGGATAACAGAAGAGGATGGAGAGGCTAACTTGGGGAGGAAATGTACTTCGTCACCCAAGGCTATTCACCTCTACAGAGTGGGTAGATTATATGCGGCGGTAGCCTCCCGTATCGTATGGAGATATATTTTAGAGACGGACTGCCCATTCTCAGCACAGTATGTCAATACATAGTTCATAATATATTTGTATAAAGTGCTTTCTTTATTTTTACCGAATACCCAATGCATTATCTTACTGTCTAAACTGCTAAAACCAAAACACTTACTGCAGGGCCGTAGTACAGAAAGGTCCTAACTTCCTAATCTTATCTGTTTGGTAACCATGGTAACTATGTTTAGAAAGTCATTACAAAACAACTGCTCCTAAGTCAGTGTTCTCCTAACTTCCGATAGCAAAGGTGTATAATAGAAATGTCCTAAGTCACCAAAATTCTAAATAAACGTTCCTAACTTTAGGATGACCCATAAAATTTGATGCCAGTCATCTCGATAGAACTCTGTTAACTCAATGTATCGCAATGGATGTACTGCTCAACAGGGAGTTTGAACACAAAGTGGACAAAGATGCCCCCCCCCCCCTGTTTCGCGGAATAAGGTGAATAAGAACCTCTCTTAGTCTGGCAACACAGTCTCACCGCTGCCTCTGGGGAGAGCCACTCCAGACAGCGCCTCCAACACAGAGCTCTTTCCTGAGCTCTGGTCTCCAATCACAGCTATTGCAGGCAGGGACAGATCCTTATCGATGCCCATTAGACGGAGGGAGTCGATAAGCTCTAAATATGGATGAACCTGCTCTCTGAAATGGCTATGGAGTACTCCCTCCATTTTTTTACTGAGATACATGTAAAGGGAAGAAACACAACACTATTTAAACATATGGGTTAATTACAATGTGTGCACTGATGTGTTGAATGGAACAGTTATGATGCATACTCCTCCTCTGGTGTCTCTTCAGCAGTCGCTAAGGGAGTTTGCTTACATATTTCCTCGTCATAAAGCACTACACTCCAGTTGTCCATTGTTCTTGATAAAGAATAGTCTGTATTAAAAAGAGAAACAGACACACATGTTGATTTATTAATATCCAAATTGAATCTATAGCTCACCTAACCTACAGGTAATTCCACGTCAATTCAACCAGGGCCCACGCACTTAGGTCTCAAAACAAATTCTGAAAAAATTACCAGGTGTACCTATGTTACCCCGGAGACACACTGTAAAATTACTTTTATGTAAGATCAATACTTTCCAAGATACAGCCAGTTCTACAGGGGGAGGGGGGTGTCGATTTTGTTTGGCTTTCGTTCGATTTTGTTTTTTGTCAAAGCCCATAGAGCAAGAACTAAACCATGTACTGTAGGAATAGTATGTAGCAAAATCGTCACGTTTGGTCTGGATCCTGCATGTTCAAAGCTGTCCCTCAAAGTTGATCAAAATGTTTTTTTGTTTGGGCTCTGTTTAGGCCTTCAGAAGACATATTTCTACATGTACAACATAGGCTCTTAAAGGGGTGGTTCAGGATTTTGGACATAGGACCTCATTTCCAAGTAAGCAAGTGTGATATTTATCAGTGGAGACCGTTTTCAACACGTTTCATCCAGTCGTTCTAATTGCAGAGTTCGCAGGTGCTAGGCTAGCGCAAGTCAACGGTATGTGCTAGCCTGCCACTAAAAACAGTCTTACCTACTCCAAAGGACACTCAATGGACTGGAGCCCAACAGGGACATTCGTGCACAGAGCTGGTTCCAAATAGCCTGGAAAATCCAGACCCTGGTAATCTAGAAAGATTAAGGGTCTGGCCACGAACAATGTAATGGCCCAACTCGAGGGGCGGCAACAAGCATGCATTTAAAAATCTCACTGCACGAAATTGGATAACACTAGACCATGTTTACTCTGAATGATTTCGGACTTCGACGCAATCTGATAACACTATGACCAATGTGTACTGTCCTCCAACGTTGCAGTGCTGTCTTCATCAGTTTAGCTGGTTCCCCGGAATGCAAGGGGAAAAAGTAATGTGCATCATTGCTCATTGCCAGAGTGTCTCACAGAGACAATTCCATTGGATTTCCAGGGTAGGTTCCAAATGCTCCATGCTGGTGATGGTTGAGAGAGAGAATCGGCAAAAGCCAAAATCATCAATCAGCTCGTCATGTAGGGGAGTGGCATTGACAGCATAATTTTCAGGGGTGACCTCCACCACGTTCATTTCTGCCTTGGTAGTTAGTGTTGCTATGCGAGAGTCGCTCCATGGCAAGAAATACTGAATTCCATCTTGTGTCATTTGGCACAACAAAGCCAATCCCAAGCTTTTCCTCCACAACATCAGAAGCCTTTGTACTTCGCTTAACCAGGTTCCAAAGAGCAGATGCTTTTGCAAAAACAGCCCTCGACATTGTTTTGTAGCGTTTTTCAGTTACTTTTTCCGTATCTTTGGTCACTAGATTCAAGGTGTGGGCCATGCACCTTCTGTGAGGGGGGAGAGAGGGATAATCCAGACCTGAGAGAGGCTCAGGCTCCATCTGGTCATCTTCATCTGAGCTCTCATTGGCGGGAGCAAAGGCTGACACTGGTTCATTGTCATCTTCACTTTCAGTTTCATCAAAGTGAACAACTGTCTCTGGCACTTCAGTATCAATAGCAACATCCATCCCAAAACAGTTGAACGCTTTGACAAAATTTGCAGCATTGTCTGTTACTGTACACACAACCTTGTTATGGATTTTGAATTCTTTATTTACATCTGACAATAATCTTGCCAACACATCATGTGTATTTGCTCCTTTAATCTGCCAACATGCCAGTACTGCAGAGTATCTCTTAGACACATAAGTTTTGTTTGGCCAGTGGATAGTGATGCCTATAAATGCCTTGTTCACAGCTGACCAGCAATCTGCTGTTGTGCACACAGAATCGATCTCAGACAGTTCAGTTTTAAGTTCAGATATGTTTTCTTTAAATTTCTTATTTAACAGTGTCTGTACTTGTTTTCTGGATGGCACCTTTCTGGATGGCTGCAATCCCTTAATTAAGTTTATGAACGCTGGGCTTTCCACTTTACTCAAAGGCTGCAGGTCTCCGACAATAAACTGCACCACCAGCATCACAAGCACGGCAGACGGTCCGGACGGCACTCAGGCCCAGCCCAACCTATACGACTGGAAAATCGCTACGCCATTCTGACCGAGGATGAGGAGCCCCTCCTGCCCCGAGACAACCATCCTGGTCCCTCCTTAAAGTCGGCGCCCCCCCGACCCCCTCCTCCCCGGACCTCATCAACCTCCACCCTGGTCATCGGCAGTTCCATGGTTAGAGACCTCTGCATTCCCCCATCACGTAGCGGTCCCTCCAAGGTCTACTGCTTCCCTGGTGCCAAGGTCCTTGACATCCAGCAGAAACTCCCAAGCATCCTGGCCTGCCACACCAAGGTCAACAACATCATCGTACACGTGGGCTCAAACGACATCAGAGATAAGCAGTCAGTAGCACTGTAGGAAAACTACAAAACTCTCATCACCGTCATGAGATGGGCACAGAAAAACGCTTTGTCATCTCTGGGCCTCTCCCTACCTACAGAAATGGTGCTGAGAGATGGTCCAGACTGTTCGATCTCCACACCTGGCTCAAACGCTACTGCGCTTCCCTAAGCATCCCCTATGTCAACAACTGGGGCTTGTTCTGGGAGAGGCCCAGTATACTGAAGCGTGATTGTCTCCACCCAAACCAACATGGAGCCAGGCTACTCTCTGACAACATAGCGTCCACACTGAGGCATTGACATTCTGTAGAAAATATTACAGATTCACGCTCCCCAGGTATTGATTTGAATGGCATTATACATGTGGATGGGTCTGAGAATGTTTTCTGCAGGGTAACATACAATACTACTACCATACATCAAGCTGCTTCATGCAATAGCATGACTTATGCTTATAGTTCTATTTCAACGTTGATTTCTACCCAACGTATAGTAAAAAGAAAAGACAAATTTAAAACTAGAAACCTAACAAATATTCTTTCCATACAGTACCTCTGCATATTCCTCAAAAGCCAGAGGCATTTTCAGCTAACATGGGCTTGCTAAATATAGGTGCACTTACTACCAAAACCTTGGCAATCAATGATTTTATTAGTGAAAAAAAAATTGGATTTTCTGTTTCTTGTTGAAACCTGGCTGACTTCAGACAGCGAAGCTGTTCTTGTTGAAACCTGTCCCCCAAATTATAATTTCTTCCACTCAATTAGACAAGGCAAACGAGGGGGTGGAATTGCATCCATTCTCTCAAACAAATATAGCTGCACTAGAGTCAACTTTGGCGAATTCGCTTCCTTTGAGTATATTGCCCTCACTCTGAAGGCTGACCCAGCTGTACTTCTATTAACATTATACCGCCCTCCTAAACTATGGACTGGCTTTCTCGACCAGTTTTCTGAACTTATGTCGCTCATCATCACTAGCTATGATCGGATAATTGTAAATGGCGACTTTAATATTCATGTCAATAAGACAAATGATGCTAAAGCCAGTAAGTTCCTTAATGTGTTGGACAGTTTAGAGCTAAAGCAGCATGTTACAGGACCCACCCACAACCTTGGCAACACCTTCGATCTAGTAATTATGACCGCCGCGCAGCGAAGCGGCGGTCATATAGGTTTAGTAAGATTTTTTTTTTTTTCTTTTTTTTTTTCTTTTTTTTTTTTTTTTTTTTTTTTCTTTTTCGCATGCCCAAATTTCCGTCAATGATTCCCGGGACACTGAAAGACCGGGGTACACGAAACTTGGTGGGCATGTAACCCCACATGGATAGCATGGAACCATCGTTTTTCGTTTTGATCTGTAGCCCCCCCGCTGGACTGGACCCCCCGAAAGGAGGGTAGGGCAAACACAGTTTTCTGTGAATATCTCGAAAACTGTAGGGTTTAGGAGGACCATTTTTTTTTTGTATGTTGATCTCAAGGGGCCATGTCAACCCATTCCATAACCACTCATTTCATGTATAGCGCCACCTAGTTAAACACAAAAAAGTAAAAATGAGGTGTTGTAATTGAAGGTATCTGTGACCTAACATAGTCAAAACTGCACGAAATTGGAATTGTAGGATCATTATGACACCCTCTGTATGCACGCCAAGTTTTGTGGAATTCCGTTCATGGGGGGCCACACAATAAATTAATTTATGTTACTATACACCAACTGGCCTGTAGGTGGCCGGAGACAGTTTTCTGTGAATATCTCGATAACCGTAGGGCCTAGGAGGTCCACCTTTTTTATGTATGTTGGTCTTAAGGGGGCATGTCAACCCATCCCATTACCACTTATTTCATGTATAGCGCCACCTAGTTAAAAATTAAAAAGCAAAAAATTAGGTGTTTTCATCACAATATCTCTGGCTGACAAGGTCAAAACTGCACGAAATTAAAAGTGTAGGATCATTATGACACCCTCCGAATGCATGCCAAGTTTTGTGTACTTTCGTTCATGGGGGGCCTTACAATAAAATAATTTATGTGTACATTTAGTGACGTACACCAACAAGGATTCCCGGGACACTGAAAGACCGGGGTACACAAAACTTGGTGGGCATGTACCCCCACATGGATAGCATGGAACCGTCATTCTTCGTTTTGATCTGTAGCCCCTCCGCTGGACTGGACCCCCCGAAAGGAGGGTAGGGCAGACACAGTTCTCTGTGAATATCTTGAGAACTGTAGGGCCTAGGATGACCAATTTTTTCCGTATGTTTGCCTCCAGGGGTCATGTTAACCCATTCCATGTGCACACATGTGCATAAACAGATACACACGCACACACATACATTTACAGTAATCATACGTATGACACATACTCACACAGTAGACATTTGTACGCATGCATGCACATGCACAAACACACATACGCAGGCAAACACACAAGCACGCACATACACACACACACACACACCCACACCCACACACATAAACATAAATTTGTACACGCACACATGCACACAATTCAAGAATTTTTCCCGTCATCTACTCCCTGAATTTTTGGTCATTGATACCCGGGACACCGAACCACCGGGGTACATGAAATTTGGTGGGTATGTAGCCCCACTAGACTTTTACGGAAAATTTTCATTTCGTCCCCGGGGTTCAGTAGGATTAAAAGAAAGCCAAAATAAATATTCATCATCATCATCATGGCTGCATTTTCAGTATTGGCGAGAAGTAGTCGTTTGTCCACTAGATGGCGCATCGTTGCAGTGAGACGTAATTTTGTTGGACGTTAAAAGTGGGTTGGAAAAAAACAATGGACGCTTCATACAAGGACTGTAATTTACCGCAGCGAACATCTAATAAGGATAGGACGATGTTCACATGAAGTGTAATTCCCATTTCTTCTTGAAGCCGAAATAAATCTCAGGATGTTTATCGGACATGCTTGGTTTTTACTGCAGGTACGTTAATCTTGTAATATCAATAAGGACCTAGGTAATGTTACCGTTAGCGTTGGTTGAGTGATGGAGGCATTTGATTTATTGCATTTGTAGAAAACTATAAATGCGGTTATACCAAGCAAATGTATAGCAGCACTGTTTGTATCTTTCGACTGTCATTAATTGCACGTGCTACAAAATCATTCTGTGCAATGGAAGATTTACCAACGTTACACCGGTCTGATACAGTTTTGCCTATACATGCGTGAGACTGAGACGCCTGTTTATTTTGTTTTAAGTGCGTGCATGGTGTGAGAGAGGAATCGATGTGCTTTGATTACAGCTTGGTAGTTGTAGTCTTGTGAAATTAAAAAGCACGTGTGTGTGAAGTATCCAAACAATGACACCTTCATTTCATTATGGCTGCTTTAGCAACACACCTTAAGCTACTGTGTAGTGGGTCCCATTTAGAAGTGGCTACTTCATTCGCGCTTTCCTTGACTCATGGAGCTGCTTGAATGTTATTACAATTTTTCGCCACGATATGACAGTTTAAGTCCGCTTGATACTGTAAGGCGTAAGCCATTGGTTTCCAAAGGAGATTTTATTTGTGTCGCCAGCATAGCCAATTGGCAATTTATGTTGTAAATAGGCCTACCTTATAATCCTACCTGTAGCTTAGGGAAGCTAGCTTTCTATTAGGATCTAGTTTGTTATTTACCGTTTTGTCATAACTCCCTGATGCATTTTTGCATTTAGAATAACCAGAGCGTGTATATCTCAATCGGAAAATTAAACAATATCGGGTGCCTATGGACTAGGCTGGGTGAACCCAGCCTGATCTGCCCGCTATTTATTTTTTGATTTCTTAAAAGATTGAGCTTGGTCTGATGAAAGCCAGACTAGCCATGGACCTCAGTTAAACAATGCAAGTGAACATGAATCAGCCTATATTTTCACTAACAATAACGGACAAAAGCTCTTCAACTTTGGCCCGTTAAAGTGTGTATGAACAGTCTAGCGACGCATTTCATCAAGGCCCATTTGGACATGTCAGTTATTTGCACCACTGGTTAGATGTAAAACAGCATTTCGTTTCAGACTAGGCTACTGTTACTTAATTTGTGCATTAACAATAACGTTTCAGACTAGGCCTACTGTTACTTAATTTGTGCATTGACAATAAAGTATTACATGAACTAAAGATGACTAAAATCTTATGTAGAAGAAGAAACATTCACAAAAAATCCATCCATCCAAAAATGACCTTTGTTTTTGATAGCTGCTGAAAACGGCATGGAACTGACAGATGTTTTTGATTAAAAATACATAAATAAATAAATAAATAAATAAATAACATTATGCTGATACCTTTTGCTTTTCCCAAATACAATGTAGCCTACAGGTGTAAGTGACCTTTCATCAATCCAGTTGCAATGGATGAACTGTGATGAACTGCCCTACTTGTGATTGTTTAGAGATTTTAAAGGTTTTATAACAAACAAGCTACATCTTCTTTGGCTATTCTACAATCTATTCACCTTTTCAGCACCAGTAGGCTACTTTCTGTGCAGCCGCACACACACACACTCAGGCATGCCAAACAAGCATACACAAAAGTTTCAAGAGTGGGGGATGGAGTAAAATATGGAGACAAATTGAAGTGTGATTTATTTTCGCGGAACGGATGTACAGGACTGAGCGGCGGTCATATTTTGTACCGCTATGCGGTACATCTAGTTTTCTATATTTTTGATATGTTGCTGAGTGGATCATAAACGGCCCCAGCAATGGAGAAAAGTGATTGATAATGACTTTGTGATAATGATATTATTGTGTTACATGCTTCAAATGTAAAGCACTTTGAGCTGCATTCTGTGTATGAAAGGTGCTATACAAATAAAGCTTATTATTATTATTATTATTATTATTATTATTATTATTATACCAGGTTGTCCTGCTGCGGCTAGGAGATGACAACGGAGCCGCTACTGTACGCAGTTATTGGAATTTGGGTCGAGGATCTGTCCTGTCTTTTGTTTTTTTAGCTGCTTGCACATACCTTGAGAGGCTAGCCGAGTGCGATATGCCGTTTCAGATTTGCTTTGGATGTTATGTGCAGATTTTCTTACTGAAAGCCGGCGGGCAAAGTTTGCAGAGAAATGTAAGATTGTTCCCATCATCCTCACCGACCACCTTATCATAAAACTGTTTTAAGTGATCATACTGCTCTTTTGTCGCCTCCATGCTGCTGTGGCTTCCACACTGCATTTTGTTTTGATGATGCATGCGGCTGTATGACACTGGTGGCTGGTGTTGCCAGAATGGGTGTTTTTCCCGGTACATATTAAGGCTTGTTTATGGTGTGTTCGCCTGGAGGGCTCTATAGAAATCTGGCACCCTATTGAACGAAGTTAAACTGAGAGAGCGGGCCTTTCACATACACCAGAATGAACGAGTTCACAAAAACGTTCATCAGGCAGTAATACAGTATGTTCAGTTCACGTAATATATGAAATAAATAAAATATGAACGAGCTCATGAACTATCGTTCAATGACAAGTTCAAGTTCACACTGCCCAAACCCTCCCTTTTACCTCACCAGTAATAACACAGATAAACAGCCATGACATTGCATCACACAAGTCAGACTTTGTTTACCACTGTTACATGAAAAGAGCTGAATTTCTCAGAAACACTGTTTCACTTTTGCTTTCGACCATCCACATGCCATTATCCTGCCAATGTTTAACTAACCAACCACAAGCCATTATCCTGCCAATGTTTAACTAACCAAGTTAAACATACCCCTTTGGTAGCTTTAAAGTCAGGTTTCTACCAACATAGCCTAGTACATTATTCCGAGAGCTGAAGGACCTTACAGTGCATACAACTGGCACTAAACAAATACAATGTACTTCAGAAATTATGTCTAAATAAACTACATAGTCCATTCCTTGTCTCACCAGCTGGGAGGACCAGAGAAGCTTCATGTCTAACCTGCTAACGCAGGGAATAGGCAGTTATACACTTTCAGGCAATAATAATAATACAAATATGTGACCTGAGAGTGCTAGGCTACCACTCATGACACTCTGTACAACTTGTGGCAAGTGTCTGCATCACATAGGCCTAATTCACACTGAACCAGAGTATTGAAGAGTATTCAGATAGAAAAAGAGTATTCATATTAAGGTAGGTAATAGTAGTGTAGTATACCACTGCTTCGTTGAATTTCCCATGGTCATGTGCTCTTTAGAACATAGGTTATTTGCACACCTATGACACGTGTTCGCTGTCGGGGTCCCTCTTCTGGTTGAGAAGCGCAATAAACAATCTAAATATGTACTAACGACTGGCTTCTGCCCATAGCAACCATCCATTCAGTACAGTATAATACATTACATTAGATTACAAATTAGGCCTATTTGTCTATTACTTTGAAATATTCAAAAGTCAGCTATCATTGCATTTCGCAAGTCTTGTACATCGCCAGGTACGTTGCATATTTCCTTACAAGTCTGTAGAATATTTAAGCCTATGCTTATGCTGGTTTCATTTAACAGGCAGACATGGATGTCTTCTATGTTCACATTAACGCTCTGGGATTTGTTTCCCTGTGACATATTATTGATTTAAGATCATAGGTGAAATGATACCGTTGTTATCATGACGTTTATCACGTTATGATCTCTATTTACATCGTCTGCCTTTATACCCAGATCTCGATGGCAAAGAATGGTCCAATAATGTCCATGTGTTGGTGTCTGACATCGAAACGCAAAAGAGCTGCTGCACTACAGGAATTCAGCAATCTTTTTCACACCACACATAGCCTGACAATTACAAACCACTTGTAACCATGTATGACTTGCCCTTCCTCCAACTGTTCCTACAGTACCTGTTATCTTCCTATCCTGACTGTCTGGTCTTATGCCTTTTTTTTCCTTATGGTTTCTTCTCTCTGCCCAGTTAATGCTTAGGGATGGCGGAGCACATCTACACCCAGGAGGTGGTAAACAATGCCACCATTCGAACCCTACAAAAACAATTCCTTTGCCATGCTGAAAAGTTAGAACATTGCATAGCCTACATTGTATTTTTACTCACCCTACTGACCTCAAATTGTCTGCGCTGTAATTTTTTTTCACACCGCACACAGCTGACCTTTACAAAACACTGACCGTTACACTAACCATGTATGGCTTTGCGATCATACATTCTCACCATTGTCGACATAAGTATTATGTATAACTGCACATGAAAAAAGAAGTCTGATAGTCTACCTCTGACCACAGCACAGGGTTACGGTACACCAAGTGCTGGATAACATCATTTGCATTTACAATGGCTTGAGTTACAATATCAAACCAGCAATTATTCATATGGTTGAATGATAGGACAGATTTGGCGTAAAGTCTCCTTTTTCGACTAAGCCTACACACTGAGCTTTCTTGCTTCTCATTGAAATGACACCTTCCTTATAATGACGTTTATTGCGTGTTATGATCTCTTTATTTACACCGTCTGCCTTTATACCCAGATCTCGATGGCAAAGAATGGTCCAATAATGTCCATGTGTTGGTGTTCCCCTGTGATATATTATTGATTTAAGATCATAGGTCACATCAGTTGACTGATATTGCATTATGGATGTATGACACGGATTTCCTAATTACTGTTTTCTTACCTGCCCTGGGGATGATTACAATTAAAATGTCAGGAATGTGTGTAAAACGTATGGTGTCTTTACTTGCAACCACATTGAAATGCATGTTTAACCTACACAAATACACAAATCTCTCTCCCTAAACCATAAATTTATGGGGTACACGAGATCTGCCGGATCATTGTGGTTGCCTAGATCGATAGATGGGAACAGCCTGCTAATGTCCTCTAACACGGGCATTATGTGTGACATGCTGATTGTACAATTATTTTGTTGAGCACAAAGCCGTAGGAGATTTAAATAGCTCTGAGGCAAATGACGGCTCTGTGATGGGTACGCTCTAAGGTGCTGGATAACAACACCTACATTTAAAATTGCTTGCGTTACAGCATTAAACCAGCGATTATTCATACGATTCTCAAATCTGTTACAAGTTGGACAGATTTGGGGCAAAGTTTCCTTTTTCGACTAAGCCTTATATGCGCTTGCTTCTCATTTAACCCACACATTCTTGTCTGTGGTGACGGTGGAGACTGATAAGACCTTTTTAAATTTTGTGGAATACTCGGTTTTTTACTCCAGCCTTCCTCTGGCTCTGTCTCAACTTGTTCTGTTTTCATCTTTATCACAAAACTGCCTTTCTCGGGCCTAAATTTATGGGGTACATAAGGTCTGCTGGATCATTGTGGTTACCTAGATGGATAGATGAAACACCCTCTAAAATATTGTTCTATCGTATTATTTTGTTCAGCACAAAACCATAGGAGTTTTACATAACTCTGAGGCAAATGTCGGCTCTGTGATGAGTGTGGTTTTAATCGCTAGACAACATCTACTTTTAAAATGGCCTTGCACCACCTTTCAACAGGTATCACCACACCCAACAGCAGGGATGTACAGTGCTACAAAATAAAAATTTGACCTCGAAACGCAAAAGAGCTGCTGCGCTACAGGAATTCAGCAATCTTTTTCACATCACACATAGCCTGACAATTACAATTATATTTTTGGAGCATGAAAACACCACAGTCTAGCCTACCCTAAAGCGTACTTACCCTTGTCCAGCAGTGTAAAGCACTTCGGACAAGGTCTAACAACATGTCATCCATGCCAAAGGACACCAGACCTACACAATAGAAACCACCAGCAGGAACTGCAAAGTACACATTACTTAGAAGGCCTGTTAGACCACAATCTGGGGGGGCTACTCTTGACACGGACCTTGGCCTTGATACAATGGCTGGAGGCGGTGTTGGGGGGTTCAGGTACAGGTACGAAGCACACCACAGAAGGTCCACCAACACAAGCATGCCTCTGTCATCACTCAAGTGGACACCGTCCCAACACCATAGGTCTGTGTTATGGTATAAGTATAAGTATATATACTCTTTTGATCCCATGAGGGAAATTAGGTCTCTGCAAATCCCAATCCGTGAATTAGTGAAACACACTCAGCACACAGTGAGGTGAAGCACACACTAATCCCGGCGCAGTGAGCTGCCTGCAACAACAGCGGCGCTCGGGGAGCAGTGAGGGGTTAGGTGCCTTGCTCAGGGGCACTTACTGGTCGGAGTTCCAACCGGCAACCCTCCGGTAACAAGTCCGAAGCGCTAACCAGTAGGCCACAGCTGCCCCAAGGAGAGGGAGGTGCTCACTGATAGATCTATACCTCACTCCAAGGCGTGTGGCTACTCTATGGAATTCAGCACGCATAAGTGCCTGATAGCCAGTATCTTCATTCAGCCGCGGTGGAAAGTCCAAAACAAAAACCTAGGATGAAAGAATTACAAGTAGGCTATTACTGACAGATATCATTATTACTCCATGCATTTTCTAAGTAAAATCCATTAACTAAACCAGCTGATCGTAATTAGCTCAACTCTTCAGCCTAAGTTGTAGCCTACCGCAACCGATGGGAAGACTGTGCCGCAATCATGCAGGCGACAATTTGCGAAGCGCTCCGCCAATAGCCTGGCTCTATTTGTTCTGTTTTCATCTTTAACCTAACTTTATCACAAAACTCCCTTTCTCGGGCCTTATATAACGTAGCAAATTTGTCGATACACTCGTCTTCTCTCATTTTTTCATTGTTTAGGTACAATGTTTTTGTGTTTTTAAATGTCACCTCGTAAAATGAAGGTGTTTTATCGATATCAACATCAACTACCTTATCAAGTTTATACCTTTTCATGTGACCTATTAGAATGTTTGACCAAATGGGTAATGTTGGTAAGAAAGTCTGAAACGAGGTTCTTAAATTAATCAAAATTATGCAAAACTTGTGTAAAACATCGGCAAACTCTTCTAAAGAAAAACAGTTCACCAAAACACTAAACATACATGCCTAATTGATACTGCTGTCCCTTACCACCATATTCTGACAAATATGTCAGAAGCCTGCTTCATTAAGTGGCTCTTGCATGCTCTAATTACTGTAAATTCTAAATCATCTGTCTGAGCCCATCCCGTTACTATTTGCCAGCACCTACATAAATACTTCTCCATGCTGTCATTATTAAAAACTTGCATTGATGCCTGCAACAACACAATAAGGGGATTTACATGCCTCGAGAACATGCGTGTGCTCTTCTGTTATCATTGCAATTGGAACCGAATTGGGACTACTTAAACCTACCGATATTTCGTAATATAAAACACGTTTGCTAGTGTTGGCTGATCTAACAAAGCCACATGTTGCATCCCAAAAACCTGGATTTTTACGCGTCAATTCATGCCACAAACGAATGCCTGCCTCTGAAAAACATATTATTCTGAGTGGAACGGCCTGTATCACTTGTATGAAAACTTTACTTATTTTGGAAGCATTATCCTCCTCCTCCAATTTCGCTTTAAGTTTACGCAACTATTTCGTCTTGGTCTAGGAGAAGGTTATATTTATGTTCGTGTTTTACCCTGCGCAGAACCGAGCTAAACACGTTTGCTAGTGTTGGCTGATCTAACAATGCCACGTGTTGCATCCCAAAAAGCTGGATTTTTACGCGTCAATTCATGCCACAAACGAATGCCTGCCTCTGAAAAACATTATTAGAAACCACCAGCAGGTCCACTAGGCAAACCAACAAGCACACCACCACATCTAACAGTAAGGATGTACAGTGTGACATATGTCGCACATGCTACCAAACAAGTTGTTTTATCAGTATTCCACTGAATATGCTACCAAAAAAAGTTTTTATCGATATCAACATCAGCTACCTTTTCATGTGACCTGTTAGAATGTTTCAACAAATGGGTACAGTTGATGGAGGTGGTGTTGGGGGGTTCAGGAGCTGGTACGAAGCACACCACAGAAGGTCCACCAACACAAGCATGCCTCTGTCATCACTCAAGTGGACACCGTCCCTACACCATAGTTCTGTTTCATGGAGAGGGAGTTGCTCATTGATTGACCTATACCTCACTCCAAGGCGTGGCCACTCTGTGTTGAGGGGGCACAAGACTTAGTTTTCTCAGCTCAACAAGTTGAATGTCACTATACCATACCATTGTTTACAACGCGGTTGGCACATGATGATGCCCGTAGGCCACCCGGGCGATTCAGTCGACATAAATTGTACATTTTCAGAAAGCTGATGATGTGGGGATGTTATTTCACCCCCATGTTAAGGGGGTACAAGACTTAGTTTTCTTAGCTCAACAACTTGAATGTCACTATACCATACCATTGTTTATGACGCGGTTGGCACATGATGGTGCCCGTACGCCGCCCGGGCGATTCAGTCGACATAAATTGTACATTTTCAGAAAGCTGATGATGTGAGGATGTCATTTCACCCCCATGTTGAGGGGGCACAAGACTTAGTTTTCTTAGCTCAACAACTTGAATGTCACTCTACCATACCATTGTTTACGATGCGGTTGGCACATGATGATGCCCGTAGGCCGCCCGGGCGATTCAGTCGACATAAATTTTACATTTTCAGAAAGCTGATGATGTGAGGATGTCATTTCACCCCCATGTTGAGGGGGCACAAGACTTAGTTTTCTTAGCTCAACAACTTGAATGTCACTATACCATACCATTGATTGTGATGCGGTTGGCACATGATGATGCCCGTAGGCCGCCCGGGCGATTCAGTCGACATAAATTGTACATTTTCAGAAAGCTGATGATTTGAGGATGTCATTTCACCCCCATGTTGAGGGGGCACAAGACTTAGTTTTCTTAGCTCAACAACTTGAATGTCACTATACCATACCATTGCTTACGACGCGGTTGGCACATGATGATGCCCGTACGCCGCCCGGGCGATTCAGTCGACATAAATTGTACATTTTTAGAAAGCTGATGATGTGGGGATGTCATTTCACCCCCATGTTGAGGTGGCACAAGACTTAGTTTTCTTAGCTCAACAACTTGAATGTCACTATACCATACCATTGTTTACGACACGGTTGGCACATGATGATGCCCGTAGGCCGCCCGGGCGATTCAGTCAACATAAATTGTACATTTTCAGAAAGCTGATGATGTGAGGATGCCATTTCACCCCCATGTTGAGGGGGCACAAGACTTAGTTTTCTTAGCTCAACAACTTGAATGTCACTATACCATACCATTGCTTACGACGCGGTTGGCACATGATGATGCCCGTAGGCCGCCCGGGCGATTCAGTCGACATAAATTGTACATTTTCAGAAAGCTGATGATGTGAGGATGTCATTTCACCCCCATATTGAGGGGGCACAAGACTTAGTTTTCTTAGCTCAACAACTTGAATGTCACTATACCATACCATTGCTTACGACGCGGTTGGCACATGATGATGCCCGTAGGCCGCCCGGGCGATTCAGTCGACATAAATTTTACATTTTCAGAAAGCTGATGATGTGAGGATGTCATTTCACCCCCATGTTGAGGGGGCACAAGACTTAGTTTTCTTAGCTCAACAACTTGAATGTCACTATACCATACCATTGCTTACGACGCGGTTGGCACATGATGATGCCCGTAGGCCGCCCGGGCGATTCAGTCGACATAAATTTTACATTTTCAGAAAGCTGATGATGTGAGGATGTCATTTCACCCCCATGTTGAGGGGGCACAAGACTTAGTTTTCTTAGCTCAACAACTTGAATGTCACTATACCATACCATTGATTGTGATGCGGTTGGCACATGATGATGCCCGTAGGCCGCCCGGGCGATTCAGTCGACATAAATTGTACATTTTCAGAAAGCTGATGATGTGAGGATGTCATTTCACCCCCATGTTGAGGGGGCACAAGACTTAGTTTTCTTAGCTCAACAACTTGAATGTCACTATACCATACCATTGTTTACGACGCGGTTGGCACATGATGATGCCCGTAGGCCGCCTGGGCGATTCAATCCGCATAAATTGTATATTTTCTGAAAGCTGATGATGTGAGGATGCCATTTCACCCCCATGTTGAGGGGGCACAAGACTTAGTTTTCTTAGCTCAACAACTTGAATGTCACTATACCATACCATTGTTTACGACGCGGTTGTCACATGATGATGCCCGTACGCCGCCCGGGCGATTCAGTCGACATAAATTGTACATTTTCAGAAAGCTGATGATGTGAGGATGTCATTTCACCCCCATGTTGAGGGGGCACAAGACTTAGTTTTCTTAGCTCAACAACTTGAATGTCACTATACCATACCATTGTTTACGACGCGGTTGTCACATGATGATGCCCGTACGCCGCCCGGGCGATTCAGTCGACATAAATTGTACATTTTCAGAAAGCTGATGATGTGAGGATGTCATTTCACCCCCATGTTGAGGGGGCACAAGACTTAGTTTTCTTAGCTCAACAACTTGAATGTCACTATACCATACCATTGCTTACGACGCGGTTGGCACATGATGATGCCCGTACGCCGCCCGGGCGATTCAGTCGACATAAATTGTACATTTTTAGAAAGCTGATGATGTGGGGATGTCATTTCACCCCCATGTTGAGGTGGCACAAGACTTAGTTTTCTTAGCTCAACAACTTGAATGTCACTATACCATACCATTGTTTTTGACGCGGTTGGCACATGACGATGCCCGTACGCCGCCCGGGCGATTCAGTCGACATAAATTGTACATTTTCAGAAAGCTGATGATGTGAGGATGTCATTTCACCCCCATGTTGAGGGGGCACAAGACTTAGTTTTCTTAGCTCAACAACTTGAATGTCACTATACCATACCATTGATTGTGATGCGGTTGGCACATGATGATGCCCGTAGGCCGCCCGGGCGATTCAGTCGACATAAATTGTACATTTTCAGAAAGCTGATGATTTGAGGATGTCATTTCACCCCCATGTTGAGGGGGCACAAGACTTAGTTTTCTTAGCTCAACAACTTGAATGTCACTATACCATACCATTGCTTACGACGCGGTTGGCACATGATGATGCCCGTACGCCGCCCGGGCGATTCAGTCGACATAAATTGTACATTTTTAGAAAGCTGATGATGTGGGGATGTCATTTCACCCCCATGTTGAGGTGGCACAAGACTTAGTTTTCTTAGCTCAACAACTTGAATGTCACTATACCATACCATTGTTTACGACACGGTTGGCACATGATGATGCCCGTAGGCCGCCCGGGCGATTCAGTCAACATAAATTGTACATTTTCAGAAAGCTGATGATGTGAGGATGCCATTTCACCCCCATGTTGAGGGGGCACAAGACTTAGTTTTCTTAGCTCAACAACTTGAATGTCACTATACCATACCATTGCTTACGACGCGGTTGGCACATGATGATGCCCGTAGGCCGCCCGGGCGATTCAGTCGACATAAATTGTACATTTTCAGAAAGCTGATGATGTGAGGATGTCATTTCACCCCCATATTGAGGGGGCACAAGACTTAGTTTTCTTAGCTCAACAACTTGAATGTCACTATACCATACCATTGCTTACGACGCGGTTGGCACATGATGATGCCCGTAGGCCGCCCGGGCGATTCAGTCGACATAAATTTTACATTTTCAGAAAGCTGATGATGTGAGGATGTCATTTCACCCCCATGTTGAGGGGGCACAAGACTTAGTTTTCTTAGCTCAACAACTTGAATGTCACTATACCATACCATTGCTTACGACGCGGTTGGCACATGATGATGCCCGTAGGCCGCCCGGGCGATTCAGTCGACATAAATTTTACATTTTCAGAAAGCTGATGATGTGAGGATGTCATTTCACCCCCATGTTGAGGGGGCACAAGACTTAGTTTTCTTAGCTCAACAACTTGAATGTCACTATACCATACCATTGATTGTGATGCGGTTGGCACATGATGATGCCCGTAGGCCGCCCGGGCGATTCAGTCGACATAAATTGTACATTTTCAGAAAGCTGATGATGTGAGGATGTCATTTCACCCCCATGTTGAGGGGGCACAAGACTTAGTTTTCTTAGCTCAACAACTTGAATGTCACTATACCATACCATTGTTTACGACGCGGTTGGCACATGATGATGCCCGTAGGCCGCCTGGGCGATTCAATCCGCATAAATTGTATATTTTCTGAAAGCTGATGATGTGAGGATGCCATTTCACCCCCATGTTGAGGGGGCACAAGACTTAGTTTTCTTAGCTCAACAACTTGAATGTCACTATACCATACCATTGTTTACGACGCGGTTGTCACATGATGATGCCCGTACGCCGCCCGGGCGATTCAGTCGACATAAATTGTACATTTTCAGAAAGCTGATGATGTGAGGATGTCATTTCACCCCCATGTTGAGGGGGCACAAGACTTAGTTTTCTTAGCTCAACAACTTGAATGTCACTATACCATACCATTGTTTACGACGCGGTTGTCACATGATGATGCCCGTACGCCGCCCGGGCGATTCAGTCGACATAAATTGTACATTTTCAGAAAGCTGATGATGTGAGGATGTCATTTCACCCCCATGTTGAGGGGGCACAAGACTTAGTTTTCTTAGCTCAACAACTTGAATGTCACTATACCATACCATTGCTTACGACGCGGTTGGCACATGATGATGCCCGTACGCCGCCCGGGCGATTCAGTCGACATAAATTGTACATTTTTAGAAAGCTGATGATGTGGGGATGTCATTTCACCCCCATGTTGAGGTGGCACAAGACTTAGTTTTCTTAGCTCAACAACTTGAATGTCACTATACCATACCATTGTTTTTGACGCGGTTGGCACATGACGATGCCCGTACGCCGCCCGGGCGATTCAGTCGACATAAATTGTACATTTTCAGAAAGCTGATGATGTGGGGATGTCATTTCACCCCCATGTTAAGGGGGCACAAGACTTAGTTTTCTTAGCTCAACAACTTGAATGTCACTATACCATACCATTGTTTACGACGCGGTTGGCACATGATGATGCCCGTAGGCCGCCTGGGCGATTCAATCCGCATAAATTGTATATTTTCTGAAAGCTGATGATGTGAGGATGCCATTTCACCCCCATGTTGAGGGGGCACAAGACTTAGTTTTCTTAGCTCAACAACTTGAATGTCACTATACCATACCATTGTTTATGATGCGGTTGGCACATGATGATGCCCGTAGGCCGCCCGGGCGATTCAATCCGCATAAATTGTACATTTTCTGAAAGCTGATGATGTGAGGATGCCATTTCACCCCCATGTTGAGGGGGCACAAGACTTAGTTTTCTTAGCTCAACAACTTGACAACAATGTCTAATTAATTAACAGCCTAATAAACAATAAATAATACTATACAAATCATAACACATAAGAAGCTTCATAAACTAAACGTATTTTTGAACATTTAACCAGTTTTTTCCTAATAAATTATTTATTTCACATTTATAATATTTATAATTATTTATTTCACATTCACATGTTATAGGGTTAGTCAAATCAAAAGTTTGTTTTATTATTCTGAACGATCTCCATTAAACCCAATGTGGTTAGCGGGACTTTTATTTTGAAAAAATGGCTAACTGTGTGAATTCGCCGGCCCCCTTGGCTTTAACCATAGACTGTAATAAATATTTTTTACAGTCTATGGTTAAAGCCAAGGGGGCCGGCGAATTCCCGGAAGTAGAAGAATCGACGTAGGCTGGAGGGACCACCTCTCTGCTAACTCCCATAGAAGTCCAATCATTCTAGGATTTTTTTGAAATACCATAACTTCATATAACATATATCCTGTGCTGATATTGTAGCTTTTGTGTAATCAACATAAACACTACAAAGGCAAAACAGACTCCACTACCTCGTCCGTAACGTTGGTTACCCGTAAGAAGAATGGTTAGCTTG
This sequence comes from Alosa sapidissima, assembly GCF_018492685.1. Lineage (NCBI taxonomy): Eukaryota > Metazoa > Chordata > Actinopteri > Clupeiformes > Clupeidae > Alosa > Alosa sapidissima. The sequence continues at coordinate 33,269,553 of NC_055962.1, read as the reverse complement.
TTCGGTTGGAGGGAAGCTAGCTTTGACATAATCTCTCTTTCGCGCCGTAGGGAGATCACCGTATTGTTTGGATAAGAAGCTCAGTCCACCTTACTGTCTATGACGGTAACTCGTAAGCAAAACCTAGCATACACGACCGTATACGTTAGACCGGCACATCCGGGAACTTGACTCGTGACAAACGTTCCCGCCCCTTTCGGGGGGAAAACAAACAACCCCTCTCATTAACTCCAACGCAAATTAGGGTCAATAAACGTAATTCGTACAGAAATCGCAGGAGTAAATAATAACAAAAAATACCACAAATCAATATGACCACTCAATACATAACCACTTTGCCGGTCGTTGACCGTGAAAGATACCTACAAAAGCTTAATTCAATTAATATAAAAACATGTCCCTTCAGTCTCCCGAGTAGGCTACGAAGTGGTGCAACAACCCCACTCAGTGACCAGAAGTGTCATACGGTCTTCTCTTCTTATGGCTTGTAGCCATAATTTTCTTCTGTCAGGATTTTTTTTGAGGACATGGTAGGCAAAAGAAACTCAGGGAGGGGTTCTTAGATGTGTGGTTGGTACATGTCTACCGGTTCACTCTGGCTTGTTCTGAGGGAATGTTTTCCCCTCAAAAGGGGCATGGCGCAAACAACCTGCTCTGTGCGACGCGGGTCCGGTTGTAAGTATGTTAAGGTAAAGCATTACACAGCCTAATTAAAAAAAACAAAAACGGCAGTAATCATTTCAGAGGTTTTCGATGGATTGACCGTAGGTCGGAAAAGTGGAAAGAAAATAGCTTCAAGGCTATAACTTTTTTGTTTTGTTTTAGCATGACTGTTTTTGAAGATGATCATGTATGGTAGCTTCAACATTAACACGACTTGGTGAGGATGATATTAATAATAATACATAAATAAATGTTTAACTTTGATGACTTTGAAGGCGAAGGAAATGTGAGAAGAATTTCTGTGTATCTATCATATGAGTTACAAGATTCAGTTCTATGGCTATCGTCACGAAGTTAAGTGTGAGGCTGCGCAGTACTGGGGGGACCAACTGAAAAATCGTTCTATTTGACTCAGTGCCCTCCCATTGAAAACGACAGAGTCTGTTCGTCCATTTCTTTTACTGTCTATGATTGCAACATGCTATGGTAGAAATTCTCTGGGCTTTTTGTTGCGGAAAAAACAGAAACCTGAAAGGATGCGGAACTCAGACGCAAAAGTGGTCAAACACATCTCATTAAACACATCTTCATCTGGTCTGTTCTTATACCTGTCAACAGTATTGACCATCCACATGTCATCTGTGGACAGATCTTGGCTTTCAGCCTGCCCTCTAAGGACAGACAATGGCAGGCTCATTTTTACAATGTTATCACCTGTAGGTATAAACACCACTTTCTGCGAACACTCTTTTAAGTGCATGCTTTTCAATCTATAGACTGCTTCCTGTGCACACACATCTCGATTGTGCAAATACACACTGCCTAATTTTTTCAAAGCACCTTTAGCATCAAGATTTTGTTCTTTAGATGCTTCTTTTTGTGCATTACTTAGAAGTAGTCCCATTTCTCTTTCTGCCTTGGAAATGTATGAAATAATGTAGACAATGCAAGCATATGCATCGACAACATATTGAATATCCATATTTGCATTCCAACATTTCAGAAGAGGCTTGCTGTACTGATTGACCCATACATCAGCTGGCTGTCTTTTCAACACAATCCATCTCATAACTTTCTTGGATAATGCCTAAAGTATCAAACAAGTCTTGTACAGATTCATAAACTTTATCCACATCTGCAATAGCTGTCTTCATCTTACTCAAAATGTCCTCAGCTACATCCTTTCGCATCTTACTCTTCTTGGGTTTGGGACACTCACATACCTGTGATATTAAAGAGTGTTGCTTCTGATTAGCTTGTCTGTGATGTGTGCACGCACGCTGGAGCATAGCAACGGCGAATGGATTCGGAATGCAAAGCCTGCTTGAATTGGCCCCTTTTTTGGGCTAAATTAAAGGAACTTGTTTGTACTGCCAGCCAGCTGTGACTGCTGAAATGTAGTCTGGAGTGTCAACCTCCTACTATTGCTCTTCTGTCTCTTGCTCTATCCCTCCTTCCCTTCCTCCCTCTCTCTCTCCTTCCTTTTTAAAAACCCTATATCTTTTCTGTTACAGTGCGTCAGTCTGTCTGTCTTTGTCCATGTGGCGTCTGCTGGACACGCCACTCGTTGCCAGCTGGGGAGAGTTCAACCCTTTGACCCTTTCTTGGGGGGGGGGGGGGACTCTGAGCAGTGTAGGGGCCAGTCCTGTGACTGACCCCCCACCCCACAAACCCCTTCTCTCTTGGAGTCCCTCCCAGATGGATGATTAAGGGCCAGTTGGCTGTCTGCGATCTCTGTCTGTCCTCTCTCCCTCTCTCGCTCTGTCTCTCTCTCCTCTGTTCTGTCCTGTCTCTGTGTCAAAAATGTGCCTTGTGCTTGTTTGTTTTTTAGATGAGATTATGAATGTGGTTATGAATCATCAGATAGTTGCATGACTCAATAAGCTCAACAAAGCCAATGATAGGATGTTACTATGACTCATGCCATGAGGGCAGATTGATCTACCCCAAGATTTCACACTTTTTTCAGCACTAGCATTACTTAACCCTTAGAACCCGATTGACGCAAAGTGCGTCAAAAAACACACCCTTTCTTCTCTGTTACATTGCTCCGCAACTGTTCATCGCAACGAGATAAAACCTTTATTGCATGACAGAGAAGAAGGGCTTTCCAAAGAGACTACGCACTTGTCTGTACGATCAAGTATGAATATTTAAAAAAATCATGAAATTAAATAAAATTGCACAGAGCTCTCATTTGATACCAAATACATCCTTCTGGGTTATAAAACAGACGAAGTGACAGCAAAATAATAACTTCATATAGCTGGACTTACCCCACGTTTTTGTCTGTTTTTGTGGCAAAGCATGTTTATAATCCAACGCTATCGTGTGTTTCTCTATGGCAAAACATGTTCATAATCCGGTTATGAGATCCTAGCAAATTCCTGTATGGCATCCAATTCAAGGCTCACATTGCATCCCAATTTGTTCAACAAAGAAACACCTTTTTTGCCTTTACTTTGTTCATGGCAATGCAGTAAAAAGTTGAGAATCATCATGTGTGCATACACCATATTCACACATGCTAACAGGCAAACTTGGGTCAAGTCAGGTCAGATCAGTTTGTGTCACAGATACGGAGCGCAGAATGGTCATTTTTCATCGCTAAATAAAAAAATGGCATTTATTTCCGTAAATCACACACCACATATTTCTGTAAATTGCTCAGCCCCAGAGTATCCCTCCAACATGGCAATTATATTGCCTGTTTCAGGACAGTATCTCACCACAGCAAGCTCATAGCTCTACATGCATTTCATGTGTGTGTAGGACAGACAGGTCAAAATATAAGAATTTTTATAATATGATTTTTATATTTTAATTCTTTAGAAATCAAAATAAAATCAATGTTAGTACTAATACATGAAATGATGGCAGATATGGATAGCCTAGACTCTGCTGAAAAAAACAATATATAATATGTGTGTGTGGCACTTACAATGACCAGAATAAATCCTTATGAATAAAGGTAGTGAAAATGCCCTAAAAGCAGCTTAGGGTTCTAAGGGTTAAGCCATTAGAGATTGGACAACAGAGAAAGAGAAGCAATGTTTGCTTTGATAAATCGGTATTTGTAACATTACTTTTGTCGCTGTTAATAAATTACATCTCTTGGTTCAAATATTTTGTCCATATGTAAATGTAATGCTATTGCTTCTGAGAGAAAGTGGAATAGAACATTATGTCCAATATTCCAATATGTGGTTTAATGTTCTGCATTTCTCATTAGTGGGTCACTTTGATACTAAAAGTATGATTCTATGGGTTGCATGGCAGTCATATGTAAGAAGGTCTGCCCCACACATGTACTGTATGTGTATGTTTATATCTCTGTGCTTAAATTTTCAAATGAGTAAGTTTTGGCTGGAATTATTGGAAAGAGCATAGGACAAGCTTTATTTTGCAGTGTAACATATTTAAAAAAAATCTTCTCCAGCTCATAAGCTTTACAAGGCCGAGGTCAGGGGGGACAGGGGGCACAGGGGAACTAATGAACAGGCAGTTCAGTTTTTTTGTTTATAAGTTTACTTAATGTTTGTTGTTTTGTTATTAAAGTGTTTTTGAAAGAATTATTAGCTAAGTGTTTGACCTATTTCTAATAATTCCATCCATTGTCATTTTTAAAATGCAGAGTACATGAAACACAGGAGACAGATGTATGCATTAGCACAACCACACTTTACTATCATAGACAAACTTTAATAGCAGACATATTTAAAAAGTACAGTGACAATATGTAATGTTATTTTGCAGGGAACATGTACATAGGCAGATGATGCGGGTGAAAGCAAATAAAAAAGGGACAATATAAACAGCCCTTGCAGTAGAAAACAATATAAGACTTTGCATACAGTATAGTATAGTATAGTATAGTATATATACTCTTTTGATTTTGTGAATTAGTGAAACACACACAGCACACAGTGTACACACAGTGAGGTGAAGCACACACTAATCCCGGCGCAGTGAGCTGCCTGCATCAACAGCGGTGCTCGGGGAGCAGTGAGGGGTTAGGCGCCTTGCTCAAGGCCACATCAGCCGTGCCTACTGGTCGGGGTTCAAACCGGCAACCCTCCGGTTACAGATCCGAAGTGCTAACCAGTAGGCCATGGCTGCCTTAAGCAGCAGGTCTTGTGGAATAGAAAAAATAAAAGACACATGTTGTTAGAGTAAGCAATACAAATTAATGAGAATGGCTGGATAATTAATGTCTGGTAGAAATAAGACAAGTGTTAAGTATGTGCTTTAGGCTCTCGGAGAGGAGAGTCCTGATATCAGGAATAATACACAGAACAATGGCATGTTAATATTGTCAAAGAATATCATGACCTGGCTGGATGCTGGTTACATGTTGCTCAGCCATGAGAGACAGATGATTGGAGATTCAGATCAGGGAGGTTGTAGGCAGCAGGACATGTGTGACAGAGGGAAAAACATTTTAAACAAATCCAAATAGAGAGAGGGCCTGACTCCTGATATCATAATGTCAAACAATATCAATACTTGCCTTGTTTATTTAGATGTGATGATGGATGCCTTCAGGGTTGTGATGTCTTGCAGGCTTCTTGTCAGAGAGGCAGAGAGAAGATATACCCAGTTTATTGTCTTTGGATGTGAAGATGGTCAGGCCTGGCCAAGACAATTCAATTACACTTCACCGATCTGGAACGAGAAACAGAATGTCTGGCTGATGTCCTGCAGGCTTCTTGTCAGAGGAGCAGAGAAGATATACCCAGTTTATTGTCTTTGGATGTGAAGATGGTCAGGCCTGGCCAAGACAATTCAATTACACTTCACCGATCTGGGACGAGAAACAGAATGTCTGGCTGATGTCCTGCAGGCTTCTTGTCAGAGGAGCAGAGAAGATATACCCAGTTTATTGTCTTTGGATGTGAAGATGGTCAGGGCTGGCCAAGACAATTCAATTACACTTCACCGATCTGGGACGAATAACTGAATGTCTGAAGGCCAAGGCCCGGAAGACTAGTGATGGATCCACTCTAGCTGTCCACCCTCTCCACCAAAAGATTTTTTATTGACTCCGTAATCAAACAGGATTTCCTCATCCACCTTCAAAGCCCTGGTGGCAATGAAAAGGATCACATCCCTTTCCTCTCCTTTTACCACCATACGGAGGTGTTTGGGCTTGATGTTGGCCTTCTTTTTAGAATGGTTTATGAGCCTGCCGACAGTCTGCATTTTAGGGTGGCATTCACATGTGCCTGAGTGTGCGTCAATGCACATGGATTCCCCCTTTGAGTTTCTGAAAAAGAAGGCATATCCTGTCTCCTCTTCACTGGTGCTCTTGTGGATTCTCTATCCCTCTTTGAATGTGACGACCTTCCCATGGTAGTGACACACCACCTCGCCAGCCTCAAATGTGCGGGTTGTGACGATCCCTCTGCCCTTGTGTTCAAAGTTCTTGACATGAAGGCCTCTCCACTGCTGGGTCCGAACAAGTTCCTGGATCTGCTTGCTCTCCATAATTCGGTCCTCAGATCTAGATGGTGCCCAGTTTCTGAGGACTTCCTCACTGATGCCAGCAGTCTTCACCTTCCATCCCTGCTGGGCTATCCAAGCATCCACCCGGTGTTTTGTTGTCCGACGCCGACTGAAATATGCTGTCAAAATGAATAACAAAAGTTGTGTTAATCATGGATGCAATCATACAACAATATTGCATAAAATGAAACAAATCTGCAATCATTTTTACAGGTAAATAATTTCATTATGGTCAGAAAATGCTCACCGCGGGCATGTTCTACACGCTTTTCAAACTGTTTCTTGCCCCAGTAAATGTAGAGTCTCCGCTGACATGGCAATTAACTGAGATACATTCCTACATGCATTTCTCTAATTACTAATAGGTAAGACACACAGCACACCAACCTTTTGAAAGTTTCTGGATCTTTGATGATTCTCTTAAGGTCTCTAGTGCAGAAACGTATTCCAGTATTCAGGACTTCCATACTGTTCAACATGGCCGTCTCAATGACTTCCGAAATGGCTTCTTCAGGTCGCCCTTTCATGCAGGTTCTGCGCAGGTGGACAGACAGGCTGTCGTAGGTTTTACTGCAAAATGGGCAGAGCAGAGCATGTCTGTGCTTCATCTTCGGCATCTCTGAAGCCATTTCTCAGGATTGAGTGAAGCAAAATCTTCAGGTAAAAACCTTAGAGAATAAGGAAAAATCAAAAATGCAAAAGAAAAACAAAAAGAAGAATCAGTGAAAATGCAGAATTGCTTCAGGTGAAACCCAAAGCAAAATGAATAAGAGAAAAATGCTTCAGGTGAAAGCCTATGGAATATTTGCTTCTCAGTTTAGCATTTATAAATGCTTTTTTGGCAGGGAAGGAAGAAAGCAATAGATGAAAAATCAGTAGCAATGAAAATCTTCAATAGCAGTGTTCTCTCTCAAAGTTTGATAGAGTAATAGGAATTACATAAGTGACATGCTTCTTTTTATGCTTCTTTTCACAGGTTAGCCACACCCATGTATGGTTCACAGGTAATAACAAAACAACAAACATTAAGTAAAATTATAAACAAAAAAACTGAACTGCCTGTTCATTAGTTCCCCTGTGCTGACCTCGGCCTTGTAAAGGTTATGAGCTGGAGATTTTTTTTTTTTTTATATGTTACACTACAAAATAAAGCTTGTCCTATGCTCTTTCCAATAATTCCAGCCAAAACTTACTCATTTGAGAATTTAAGCACAGAGATACATACATATTTACAGACAGGGACAGACCTATTTAAATATGACTGACATAGGTCTGGGACAGACCTATTTACATACTGAGAGAGGTGATAATGGACTGATGAACTGAGTTTCACTGTACTTATCGCTTTTATGATTCATATCCTGTCGACACACCCACACACCCTAGGTAAAGTGGGAGGGGCTGTAATGTACAATGTATGTAAAGTGTCGGCAAAATTAGCTCACTGACCATTCTTAGAGACAGAATTCATCTGAGAAGTCTACATCAGTGGTCTACTTACCATCAGAAGCCTGCTATCAACCCAATAATGACTTTGCAGTGTTTCACTGTTCTGCATGGCTGCGTCAGTAGCTATCTGCTCCGGATTGCCACTAATCAGAGTCTGATTCAGTGCAGTCCACGTGAGATGGGATGACCAACGCCATCTCCCGTCAGCCTGGGAGGATACTTAAACCCTAACTATTTCCTTGTCTAGTTAGAGCAGCTGATGGATCTTTAGGTGAAGTCATGCTGTCTCTCCCTTGATGCGCATCATTGTAAATAAACTCTGTTCCTGATTTTTCATACTATTGGTCTGACTGAGTCTCTATTAAATCTATGGTATCAACATTACCATCACTTCCTATAGTATTTTATTCAGAAGCTACTTGGGGCAAGTCAGTCAATACTTGTGCGTAGTCACATGATCTTCAATTTGTACGCAAAATTACAAATCCTCCAGACAGCCTTTCACCTTAACTGAAGTGGTTTTAATGTTTTCTACTGAAATAACATCTGTTCTGTGAGTCCCTACGCACATAAAAATACCTTTACTGTCTTAAGGAATGTGTCAGTTAAAGCACAATTGTGAAAATATGTAGATAGGGAAATAAATACAGTTGTGATGTATCAGTGTATGTACAGCGTAATTATAATACAATTACATGATGGTAGTGAGAATCAAAAAGAAAAAAAAACATGCACAAGTCCATATATATTTGTGCACTGTCATGTTAGTGGGCTGTGGTCAGAAACACAAACATCAGTCTGAATTCAGCGGCAGCCACATTCCTTGGCCACCATGTTTGTCTTGGCAGAGAAGGTGGTGCCATCTTTGTCCAGCTCCACGACCAGCAGGTCTCCATACTCTGTGGGCACGCAGCAGGGGGCGCGGCCAGTCCAGCCCCCCTTTTGCACCATGCTGTTAATCAGGATGGCATGGTTGTTGCCCTTGGGCAAAGGGAAGCTACACTCGCCCTCACAGTTGTTGATGGTGGCCACGGAAGGCTCCAGAATTAAGGCCTCGAGGGAGATGGTCAAGCTCTGCAGGCGACAGGGGTTGTGATTTCCTTGACTCTCCTCGCCCCCTCCGCGGGTTGACCTCTGCGATCGCTCGGCCTCCCAGGTCCCCAGGACAGTCTGCAAGGCCTTGAGCAACAGCAGGGCACAGTACTGGACCTCACCGGAATCCCCATCACCTGCAGACACATGCTAATGTCAGGACAATTCTGGCATTGCTGGAAATGGCAATTTCATCCTAATTCATTAAGAGTTGTGAGTTTATGTGTGAGCATGTGTTTAGGTAGATTAAATAGACAAGTAGAATAAGTTCTGGTATGTTTGGATTAAACAGAGAAAAAAAACTGGGATAGAAGTCATGCATCTTGTTTCATGGATTAGCCTAGTCCTGAACATAATGAGAAACTTCTCTCACCACCTGATTGATCCATCCCTTCAGCTGGCAAGGCACTAAGATCACTTAGCCTCTTTAGTCTGTCAGTCAAATGCCCACCTCCCACCTCCTCGTGCCGAAACTGGGCCAGTGCGTCGTCCAGCCCCTGCCGAAGCATGGACAGCAGCGGTGGCTGGAGAGAGAGCGCCACTCGGTGGCTGAGCAGCCCAGAGCCCCGTTGGGGGAAGGAGAAAAGGGTCGGCGTTGAGGAGTTCAGTAACCCCAGCAGGAGGCTCTCGCTGGACGACTCACCCAGGGTCAGGGGTGGCATAGAGCTCAGCGAGGCCAACGGGAGAGCCACGGCATGTCCGTCAGGTGAAGACAACGCCTTCTTCTGGGGGAGAACATCACTAAGGAACCTCTGGAGCTCACACAAGAACTGGTACGTTCTGGAAGGTGGCAGCACTGGAGATGGGGTACTGTTTAAACAAGGAGGAAACAAAATTCAAACATCCATTACTCCAGTCACACTTCAGCGACAATCAAGTTTCATTTTGCAAGTTTCACTTAACACATAAGGCCGTACCTGTGATCAGTGGAGGTAATGCCCCCAGGCTTATCCTCATGTCGTGACTTGTTTGGAAAAAAGACCAGCAGAGGTCTCTTCAGGGCAACTTCTTCTTTACCACGTCTCATTAACAAGTTTTGAACTTCAGACAAAGACAGATTTGGCCCTACAATCATTTCAATCACATATAGAGAATTAATATCCATTTTCACATATGTCAAACTCCAAACAAGAAAAGACAGGTACACACCCCTGTTTGGTTGCTTCAACTCAACAGTGATTCGTATGGTCTGCAGTCTAGGACTTCCTGTTTCAGGCACTCTCCTGGTCAGCACGATGAACTGAGTTTCTACTGAAAGGCATGCTGTCTGGGAGAAGGACCATGACACTTGGTCAGACACGGCATATGGGGTAGTATACAGATTCTGCAGTAGCTGACATTCTCTATTCACTGAGACATTTCCCTTGATGAAGTTTTTTTGCTTTTTTGGGGTGGAGTGGCTGTCTGGCTGACATTTAGTTTGCGAATGGAGGATATCTGGCATTTGCATCTCTAATGCTGGTAGGGGAGCTAACAACACAGGAAGCAGCAGAGGCAGACATACTGTATTTCTGAGGGGTTTTATGCAACCGGGAGATCCAGAAATCAACAAGTTAATGCTATTTTCACAAGCAGATGGTGACTAGTTGTCCAGGCACTAAAACCACTAGTTGTGGTTTTAGTGCCTGGAAGTTTAGTGTCATTGACATTTCGTAATTAATTTTGATTTCTGGTTCAGGTCTGGTTTCTGGTCTTCAAGGCAGCGCTGTCTGGAAGGCGCTAGGGTTAGGCATGGGTTAAGGTTATGGTCAGGGTTATGGTTAGGATTAGGTGTCTTTAAGTCGACGGTTGCAGCACTGCCCTGAGGACGACGTTGGGGGCTTAAAACACCATCGAGCCTAAATTCGGTCTTGCTTGGGTAAAACTCGGTTGTAAATGTCAGAATGCAATATACTGAATGTGATTTAAAAACACAGCACACATACATAGTTGCTACACCATGAACAAGAAAACAAACAAACAAAAAAGTTCTCAGAGGTTAACCTGTTTGTTGGGAAAGAGCACATCGCTGCTGAAAGTAACTTCAAGGATCTCTGTTCTTTTGGAGGCAACAAAGAACAACAGCATCGTGGGAGCCACTGTACTGAGGTGTGTCCTCACTTCAAAGGCCGGAGGAACTATAAAGGTCAAAGAAACACTTCCTGCTTCCTCTCCAGGAACCCAGAGTTCTGACATAACACAAACCCAAAGTAAGCAATATCAATACTCTTACAGCATTGCAGCTATTCATACCACACAGCTGTTTTGAAAATGCCCTTTCAAAACAAAATGAACAAAGACCATGTTTAAGGTTTAGAGTTCAACTCTAAAAGTACTCTCCTTAAAAAGGTACACATTGACTTTTTTGTGAGGTAGCTTTGACAGGACTTGACAAGTCTTGACAATGAATTTCTTTTGAACATCCACAACATCCACAACTAAATGTGAAATAAGTACCACGATAACACATGTACCTTTATCCAGATTGGATGTCCAAGGGCCCACACTGTCACCATCTCTGTCTGCAATCAGTGTGGCCAGAGCCGAGAGCCCTGCCTCAGCTGACCCATCACTCCCAGTGCAAATCCCAAACCGAGTCAGGGTGTCTCTACCCAACTCACTCTCCCTGCTCCAGCCATCTTGCAAGGCAGACAGGGCTTCTTTCAGTCCGTTACCTAAACCTCCAGCCATGGCAAAACATGGTGCTTCCTCAGACTCCCCACTGTGCAGGGAAAGGAAGGGCTTTATGTTGATCACTGGAGGCTGCGTGAGCAATTCCTCTCCTTTCTGTGCATCATCCTTGCCGAGGTTGGATTTCAGGACATCCACCTCCTGATTTCCTTGAAGGCAAAATAATGACCATAATGCATTTCTCGCTAATTGAGTAACGAATTTGACAATATGGAGTTGTCGTAAATCTAGACCATTACATAAAAAATGTGAAAACAATACAAAAAAATGTAACCACAAAAATACTCTAATAAACATACAGAAATACGATCTAATAACAGTCTCATCTACAAATCACAATATGGCTGATCGACACATACCATATACATGGAAAATGCAGCCAAAAAAATGCAGACGACACACCTCTAGTTCCTCCCTGACCATGGGCATCATCAGCTTCTCTTCTCAGCATCCCAGCTCCCAAAAGCCCCACATGCTCGCGGAGAGCAGCAGATATAGACTGCTCTGGCCCGGGGTGATCCGTCCTGGGCTTCTGAACCACATCCTGTCTGGAAGGCTTTAAGTTGCGGTCCTCGCTGTCTTCCAGGGGTGTGGTGCTAATAGGGGCAATACCCAGGGGCAAAAGTAGGAGCAGGGGCAGCCACATGTCAAAGGCGTTTTGACTCGCTTGCATCAGTTCTTGTTGTCAGGATGCGCCCCGAGAGAAAGACTGGCTTTATATCAGCCGCAGGCTTCTCCGGGTTCCCCCGGGTGTGTGTGTGTGTGTGTGTGTGTGTCCCCCCCCCAACACTATGGTAATGGCATGTAATAAATCGCTGGAACATGACAGTGTGCCCCCAGGTTGCTCCCATTGGTTGGCTGGCCATGGCTGATAACTTGCGCCTCATTTAGGGGGTGGAATGGGTGGGTGCGGTGGTAATTACCCTCATTACGATAATTAATCTGGGAGTGTTTTCTGAGAGAAGGGGTGGTGGGGGGTGGTGGTGATGATGGTCCCAGCTTCACAAGACAATATGTGACCAATGAATGATTGATGTATTTATTTAATCTGTAGCCTTTTTCACCCCCCCCACCCCCTCGCCCAAGCCCCCACTCCCATTCACCACAACCATCAACCACATAAACATGGTCTTCATTTACGTAAGTGCTCGGGTTGGAAGACAAGGCTGGGCTCGCTGTCTCTTGGGAGGGCTAATAATTCTGGCCAGGCCTACAGCAAAAGTGATTAACTGGTGCCAAGGAAATTATTTGTTTCCTTTGCAATTAATTCCTTCATTTACAAGTTAATACTTTGTTTTCCTACGTGTCACAGTAAAAGAACAGCGCCTGTCTGTTGCTGGAGCTTTCGGCAGGGCATGTTTGCTCGGACACCATGACCCTTCACCCGCACACACACACACACTGTAAACACAACAATACGGAAACTCAGGCGAGCAAGTGCTCCACCAGCCATCATGACCACATTCTACCGAGGGACCATTGAGAGCATCCTCTCCAGCTGTATCGCTGTGTGGGGCGGAAGCTGCACTGAATACAACAGGAAAGCCCTGCAGCACATAGTGAACACAGCTGGAAGGATTATTGGTGCTTCACTCCCCTCCCTGAAGGACATTTACACCACCCACCTCACCCGCAAGGCGACCAAAATCACACACTGACAATGGCTCAGGCCTAAACGTGTCTGTGGACATAGCATTAATAAATAAGTAAAGAGAATATACTTGAGAGTGCGGTTTTTCTATTCTAAGGATATTTACACCACCCACCTCACCCGCAAGGCGACCAAAATTGTGAGTGATGCAAGTCACCCCCCTCACGATCTGTTTGATCTACTGCCCTCTGGGAAGAGGTACAGAAGCCTGCGCTCCCGCACCACCAGACTCACCAACAGCTTCATACACAAGGCTGTTAGGATGCTGAACTCTCTCCCCCCTCCACCCTCAGCCGCAGTCGCAGCAACAGTGAGTGTCCCCATCAGCAATGATTGATGGTTGGGACTTTGGACGTCAATGCAGAACGGAGTGTGTTTATGTGTGTGTGTGTATATATGTGTATACTTGTGTATATGTGTGTGGGGGGGGGGGTGATTGGGGGGGATTTGTCGTTGCTGGATACAGCCAATTCTTGAGTGGCAGAGGTGACAGCTTTAGCTGTGGGAGACTGTGAAAATTGTCACTGAGACAATTAATGAGATATCGATGTACGAGTGTGCGTGTGTGTGTGTGCGCATGTGTGTTTGTGTGTGTGTTCTGAGCCTGCCCCCTTTTCCTTCTCCCTGCTTACAAATGCAAACCCCATTTTGTTTTCTCCGAAGTGAAGATGCTGATGATGAAGACTGCTCGGAGGGCCCTGACAGGGATGAAGACTGACAGGACACCCAGGGAGGCAGCCTGGCATTGACCGGCCTATCCTTTAATGCCGTGCCATAATCACCCCTCCTCCTCTCCCTGGCTTCCCTCTGAGTGGTGGGCAGTGCCAACATGTCACTTAAAGGCCAGTTGGCAGCGTCCCCGACAGTGGGGCCTGCATGTGTCACGTGCGCTGATTTGGCTAGCCACCCAGCCTAGTGGATGAGAGAGGGAGGGGTCAGTCTTGAAGGCTGTTCACACCAGGAATGATAACTATAAAAATAATGGCAAAAACAACAGTCCGCTCCAGCTAATATGAAGGACAACGTCCACACCACATACTACGGCGATAACGACGCGAAGAACGTTATCGTCGAGGATCACTTTCAGAGTCAGTTTGAGAACAACTCGGAGAACGTTATTGTCGAGGATCACTTTCAGAGTCAGTTTGAGAACTATAGAAAGCTGATAGTCAGTCAGAATCCATTGACATTTTAGACGTCATATTTATCAATGTGAGGAGAGACCTTCTTTATCGTTGGTAAGTGTGGAAGCTCATAACATTATGGTGCAGTTATCTTTAACGTTCCTAGTGTGAAGGGCCCTTTAAAGGGATATAAAGGTCAAACTGACTGAGGTGACTGAGAAAGCATGTCTGTGCGGGCAGGTGGGAGGATACCTTGTAGTCAACACTTTAAAATGAAGTGCGCACACAATGCGAGAAGTACAATGAGTAGTTTTGGTTGTTGTTGGTGGTGTTATTGCATCCCTTTTATGAATGCAAAATTGTTCCCTCGCGATTGGAAGCTCCTGTTGCCGCATAGGCTACGCATTTCAAAACATCGCAATGTGAAATGCCACAAAAAGCTGTTTATGAATAGGTCTTAGTGAGTTAGGAGTCCTCTTGACTTCTTTAAGCTGTCCCAGACTTAGGTGCTACTTTTAGGGTATTGGGCGCAGAGGGGCCGGTTTTAGGACCAAATTGGGCTTGCTCGTCAATTGACACGTGAAGCACACACTAATCCCGACGCAGTGAGCTGCCTGCTACAGCAGCGCTCGGGGAGTGTATTACACGTCTTCACAAAACTGGCCACATCACGCTTGATGCGCGGCCAGTAAAAGTATCTCAGAACCCGATCATATGTTTTTTTGACACCCGCGTGTCCGGCCAGTTTGTTTGTGTGTGCGGTCTGCAGCACAAGTGCACGGAATTTTACAGGCACAACAACCTGGACGATCGGATCACCAACGAGGAGATGGTCATGCGGAGATCACTTTCTCAGTAACACTCTGTCTTTAACATAATAACCCGTGGCTTTACTCCGAATTTCGTCGCCGTTTAGCAGTTTGAAAAGCGGGCTAAGAGTCTCGTCGTTCTGCTGTTCCAATGACATTTCTTCACGACTGACCAAACAAGGGTAATCAGCCAGTGAAAATGTATTATCGGGTTTAACTGACTCTGCTCTACCAGCACTCTGTTGGCTGGCAGCGCGGGTCACAACACACGCAGGGAATACTTCGGGAAAATGTTCCACACTCTCATCTGAGTCTCCTATAGAGAGAGGCTTTTCACTAACCACCAATTCAGACCAAATTCGTTTCCCCACAAGATTATTGCCCAAGACCAATGAAATGTTATTAACTGGTAGAGCAGGCCTAACAGCCAACTCCACTTCGCCCTGCACAAGTTCGCACTCCAGGCGCACTGTATGCAGCGGCACAGATAACGTATTCAGGCCTATGCCACAAATCAGTAACGAGTTACCCGTGTAGGTTTTTGAGGAGAATGGCAGCGCAGACTCGAGAATAAAAGAGCTGCTTGCTCCGGTATCTCGCAAAATTCTCACAGGGACTTTGTCATCACTACCAGTAAGTGACACAAAGCCCTCGGAAATAAATGGCTCGAACGTCTCATCACCTTCTGCCGCACACAGAGATGTAGACGCAGGCCGGTCAGTAGGCGTCACCGAAGCCGGGGTTGCAGGCACATTAACAGCCAGGACCGACGGAGGCTCGCAGTTTACTTTTAGCCTTCAACACCGGACAATCAGTCTTCCAGTGCCCTCGCCCCATACAATAATTACACGTCAAATCACGCAGAGGCGGCAAGTACTGAGTGGGACGTCGGTAGTGAACTGAGCCTGATGGTAAAATGCTAGGACGCGGACAAAAAGGTTCGCCCTTCACAGTAGCCGGGCGAGAACGATGCTCAATCTCCCACTCGTCAGCCAGCACAGCAGCCTGAGGAGCGGTCTGAACATCGCGCTCCATCATAAAAGTTATAATATGTTCAGGGAGTGTCTGCCCACCGACCAAATTGTAATGTTAAGTCCCGCACAAACTCCATATGAGACTGACCAGGTTTTCTCCGCTTAGAACGAAAACGATGTCGATACGCCTCCGGTACTAGCTCATAAGACTTCAGTACAGCATATTTTACTTTCTCATAAATCTGACTGTCGTCAGCAGACAAGGCGGAATATGCGCGCTGTGCTCGGCCGGTCAGAACACATTGAAGGAGCAAAATTCTCTCAATGTCTGACCAAGATGGGCATCGGCGACTCGTTCAAAAAGCTGGAAAAAGGCATCAATATCAGACTCATTAAACAGCGGGACTAAACGCAGATGTTTTGCCACTTTCGATTCAGCAGGAGGGTGGTGCTGGCCTGGCATCTTCCCCTCTCTAATGAGATTGAGGCGCTGCTGTTCAATGTCTAAGCGCACCTTTTCCAAATTTTGCCTACTAGACTCAGCCTCTTCAGCTCAGCTAGACGGTGGTGGCTCAACAGACACTGCAGACCCTGGCAGTATCTGCTGTTCCACCAAACCAGCAACGACGGCACTTTTGCATTAACGTTACCACGATATCATAACTCTCCGCAACCTCTAACAGGTGGTCTTTGTTCATTGTGTTAAGAAGAGCCATGGACGGAGCCTGCACAAAATCAGTAACAATTTGAGAAGCCATGACGTAGGCCAAACCAAATAAATCGACTATAGCAAATTCAAAAATCAAACGAATAGGCGTAATTTCAATGGAAAGTGACTTCCAAACCCCCCAAAACCCACTAAATCGTGGACCCTAGTCTTCAAACAGCGTGAGGCCATTGACAGATGGAGGGGATGTGTGGGTGTAGCGTAGTGCAGTTTCCAGAATTAGACCTCTGGTCTCCACCAGGAGAGAGATCATCTCTTCAAACGGCTGGAGGCTCTGTGGTAATGAGTGATGCCATCGTGGGTGTGTGTGTTTGTGTGTGGTATTTGTGTGTGTGTGTGTGGTGTGTATGTATTACTGTAGGGAAGATACTACTGCAGATCTCAATCTGTGTAGTAGTTGTGATTTTTTCTGTCAACAAGGGTTAACAAGGGTGAGAGAGGAGAAATATGTGTGTGTGTGTGTGTGAGAGTTTCACCGGAGTTAAAGTATAGTGACAGAAGAGATCTAGAAATAGAGGGAGAAATGAATGAAAAGAAGAGAAGAGAGACAGAGAGAGAAAGAGAGAGAGAGACAGTCTGTTAACTTCACGTTTGGCCTCAGTTCTCCCCATCATCTGAAATTATATCTGACAAATTTATTATGCCTGGATGTCTTGCCAACACGTTTAATGCATTAGACTGGAGTATCCGTAAATCTTGGTTAATTACTGTCCTCTTTCACTTCACATAAGAGTCAACATGCTTATTAAGAAGACGCCTGAACCGTGGTATCGTTTTTTGGCTGCTGAAGATGTGCTTTGATGCACAACATGAAATATTACCCCCTTTGTTGTGCAACATGCATCTGATAACGTAGTGCTTGCCTAAAGTATAAGATACGTAATCATAATATGTAATCAAATAATTCAAAAATGTGTTTATTTCAAGTATAGAGAAAAGCACTACGTTAACAGGCTGTACATACATACACACTATGGTACAGTGAGTTGAATGCCCTGTGTGATGATGAGTGTGTGTGTGTGTGTGTGATGGTGTGTGTGTGTTTCTTCTCTGTGCCGAGTGTATTCGGTTAGGCCTGATGCCTGTGTGATGGTGTGTGTGTGTTAAGTGTCTTGTGTGATGAGTGTGTTTCTTGTCTGTGCGTGCGAGTGTATTCGGCTGGGCCTGATGCCTGTGTGACGGTGTGTGTGTGTGTGTGTGTGTGTTAAGTGTCTTGTGTGATGAGTGTGTTTCTTGTCTGTGCGTGCGAGTGTATTCGGTTAGGCCTGATGCCTGTGTGACGGTGTGTGTGTGTGTGTTAAGTGCACACAGAAGAGAGCTCTGTGAATTTGTGTCGACAGCTTTACAGCAGAGGAGAGGAAGCAGCCCCCCCCCTCCCCTTCTGTGAGACTGATCCGTCAATCATGTGTGTTTCTGCTGAGTTCATTCTTTTTTACGGGCAGAAGGATCTCTATTCTATATTGCATACGCAGGCGTGCTGTATATTAGAAATATGATCTGAAGACTTCATTTGGCTCATGTGTACAGGGATATTGTGTATGTGTGTGTGTGTGTGTGTGTGTGTGTGCATGTGTGTGTTTTTATATGGGTAGGTATAAGTGTTTCCAAGCATGTGTGTGTGTGTATGACTGAGTGCCATCACTACAGTTGTGAGTATGTGCTCTGATCTCCATAGCAACGGGCCTGGCTCTTTGGCATCGCAGGTTTAGTGGCCAAGCTTCAAGACTGGGTGGCGTCACTGCTCTTTCGCTACATACGTGTGCGCGGTCATGCTTGTGCTTGTGTACGTGTGTGTGTGTGTGTGTGTGTGTGTGTGTGTGTGTGTGTGTATATGTGTGTGTGTGTGCGCGTGTATGTGTGCGCGCGTTCATGCTTGTGCTTGTACGTGTGTGTGTGTGTGTGTGTGTATGTGTGTGTGCGTGCGCGTGTGTGTGTGTGCACGCGTTCATGCTTGTGCTTGTACGTGTGTGTGTGTGTGTGTGTGTGTGTGTGTGTGTGTGTGCGCGTGTTCATGCTTGTGCTTGTACGTGTGTGTGTGTGTTTGTGTGTGTGTGTGTTTGTGTTTGTGTAGGGATGGGCATCGTTAAGAAATTATCGATATCGATGCCATTGTCGAACCTGCTTATCGATGCGATACCATTTGCTGAACACTTATAGGATGGCTTTGAGAGTTGTTGGCTTTGAATGTCTAATTTAAAGTGGTTTTAGAAAATGAATACCAAGGCTGCAATATCAATACAGAACAGTGTTTCCCCTAAACATTTTTCCAGCAGCGGTGCTGTTGATTGTAGGAAGCCCCCCCCAGAAGATTTTGAAAAAATGACTCCTTAAATGATGACTTCTGGTGGATTTTGTCGAAAGAAATTGACAGATTGAGTTACAAATTATGACAAAAAATAAAGCTTAATCACAGGCTACTGTACAAACTATTACTATTTAGAATGTACAGTGCTGTGCACAAGTTAAGACATTTATTTATATAATAACATTTATTTATTTACAATACATGATACATTCACAAAAAATGATGTCCTTAAAGGCTTGATTTTTCCTTTTTTTAAATTAAGCCATTAAGATCAATTTCCAAAAGATTATTTGTATTCCTCCTTTTAGTCAATTTTAGCATGGTGTCTTAACTTTTGCACAGCACTGTATAAACTATATAGACTTCTCTTTCATGTCATTACAATGTATTGGTGCGGCGCAGGTCAAATTGAGTGCCTGTCACTTTAAGGCCGCTAACTTAGTAGCGTTGTTGTGCATGGTGCATAAGGATATATGGATGAAATGAATTGTGTTTTCCATGTCATTTGGTAAAATAAATGCTCAAAAGCCTAACAACTCGAAGCAAATCTATCTTGGATTATAGCAGATAAGTGTTTTGTATCATTTCTATGATTTTGGTGAGCTCTACAGGAAATTACAAACTATCTCCAGATGTAAATGGTTGCATATACTATTACCAAAATTCAATTAAACCCACCAATAGGCTAGACCTTAGTTTCACAGCCTAGGTATGTTAGCCACACAGGGCTTGAAAGCATTGACTGTATAACAAACAAAAATGCGAAACAATGCGTGGAATTTATCTGGGAATAGGCTACTGAAGGTAGGGGCGAGCTACCTCGCTGGCGTGTTTTGGTTCCTTGGTTAACATAATAAGGCTACGTTTTTTTGCACAAAATTGAGTCTGCTAATAAAGTTAAAACATAAACACAAACAAACGTGATCTCCTGTGGCATCCCTGACTGCGCCTTCAACGTTAGCCTACTATTATTTGTTGACATCGAACCTGAACAAACGGCAGCTGTTCCCTACTGTAAGTTCACTTGCGTGCGTTTTTTTAATTAGGCAATTTTTTGCAGCGCTTGAATTGCAGCGCTTGAAAGGAGTGGCGCTGCTGACTAGCCTACATTGTAGGGGAAACACTGCAGAAGTTGAATGCCGCGACGTGGGAATGGATGTTCGGAATCGTTAGTGGAATCGTTAACGTGTGTACGTGTACGATTCCGATGGATCGGAACGTTTGGAACCGGTTCCAAACCGGAAACTGGAACCAATTCCCAAGCCTATGTGTGTGTGTGTGCGCGCGCGTTCATGCTTGTGCTTGTACGTGTGTGTGTGTGTGTGTGTGTGTGTGTGTTTGTGTGTGTGTGTGTGTGCGCGCACGTTCATGCTTGTGCTTGTAGTGTGTGTGTGTGCGTTCATGTTTGTGCTTGTACGTGTGTGTGCGCGTGCGTGCGTGTGTGTGTGTGTGTGTGTGTGTGTGGGGGGGGGGGGGGGTGTTACACCTGCAAGGGTACACGTTGGGTTCACTGGGAAGATAAATGGGCAAGGGGATGAACCTGGACACACCAGACACTGCTTGGTGTTTTTCAGATGAATTATGGGGGGAATTACAGGGACTGAAATAAACTGCCATTTACTTTCAAATGACCACTTCATTCGCGCATTACGAGGCGTGAAGCTGCGTGAAGCTTTAGTACCACTTTCAGCCACTGTGCGTCGCTCTGCCACTGGACATCGCTCTGCCTGCCGCCCCAGGATCTACCATTAAACATAATTGTTGCCGAGAGTAATCCCAGCCTATGAATTCAATAACAAAATAAATCATGCATAATTGCATGCATCAGGCACTTATTGTTTCAAAAGGTGTAATTTCGGCTTTGTCGAAACTGAAGAGCTGTGGACGTTACGGCAGGGCATGCCCAATGAAAATAAATTAACGCAACCCAAAGCAACGCAACACAACACAGACCCCGCTTCTCTCGCGTCAGTCACTGAAATGAACGAAACAAAGAACCCGCTTCTCTCGCGGCAGTCACTGACAGTAGCCTAGAATAAATGCATGGGGGAAAACACTTCCCCATGACAAAGACATCGTAAAACACTGAAAGTTAATATTTTGTCACTAGCAACATACATCTGTCCTTGCATGCATGCAACATGCAAGCGCCAATGAATCGTGCTCTCCGGTGTTGTGTGCTAAACACTGGTACCTCATAGAACGTCTATAACATAGCCTAGGTGGTCGCAACTCACAAAAGGAAAGCAGATAGAAAGAACTCACGCAAATCTAGCCTACAACACGCAGACAGCTTCATGTGCAGGGAAGAGAGTGCGCGCACTGTGCTTTATGATTGTTGGCTTCTGATGGTATCTTGCATTAGGTGACACAAATATTATTGCCTTTATCTTATAACTCCTTGTCTGAGCGGCTTCCAGGCCTATGGTTTTTAAAAGTCAGATGTTCCCTGACATCTGAAAAGACATTCGAAAATTAAGAATTTTTATTGACTTGAAAAATACACTAAAACATATATTTTTTTACATGCCTTTTGTCCGAGTGGCTGTAATGTAGCCGAGCGCTCATGGTGTATGAAAAGCGACTTCAAACCGCCTAAAACAACTTGTTTGTGAATGTCTGACAACTGCTGCAGCGCATGCACGCGCAAGGAAACCAGTAGGAGCTGTGTCACAAAACAACAAACTTTGTCAGACTACTTTTAAAATGATATTCAGGGCTATATACATTTTAAACATTCGGGGCTGAAGACCCGACAAAGCCTTGCGTTAATTTTTCAGGTGGGAAGTGTCAGGAATTTTCATACGAGAGACGCTCTCATTGGTGGTTAGTATATGGAGTAGGCCAGGGAATTGACAGCAACATATCCAATCACATTATGAGAGATGCTGAATTTAACATAAACTGCGATGTTTGATTTTAAATTAATGTAAATTTAGCCTGGCCTTAATGTAATTTAAGCTGGCACACGTGGGTGCTCGATGTTTTCAGTGGGTGCCCGAGAGACGGAGCACCCACGGTATCGGCGCCTATGACAAGCGTATCTCGTGGTTGCATCCATTACAAACAAACATGCAATGTGAACGTCTGGGATTGGGGAGAGCACTAAATGCTCTTCTGAATAAGCACGAAGTCAAGCCTTTAAATGAAAAACACTCTTTAATAGTCAAAAAAATAAACGCTAATGAAGTAAACTTGTGACCATCAAAAATCGTTTATCGCCTGTAACTCCGTGATAACAGGACGTAACAGGAAGGCATTTGGCTGAGCAACGGAGGTTAATATGCTCTATATTTTGTCCAAATGATGTCTGTCTATCATCGTTGCACTCGGAGAAAACCAGAATGTTTAATTTGTCCTGCGTTTCTTCTACGGCTGCAAACGGGATTCACCTGCCGTTAACCAACTATTTCTTTATTAGGGCAGGGCAGGCATATTTCTGGCTATTAAATTATTTCTAAACCAGTCTGCTAAAAGTCTGTATAGTGAAGTCTGTGTAGGGTTTTCCAGCTCCATTTCTTTTTACGAGACACCCTGCTCACTTGAGACTTCTGCCGGTTGTTGCAGCGTCGTTGCAGCGTCACTGGAAAAATACAAATTAAAGTCGCGTGATGCCGCGTGATCCCCCGCGCGGACCACGAGGGAAGCTGGCCAAGTCGAAGCACTGCCCACTGTACACATCACATTAATGATATGCCTAAGTGTAATAGATTCAAAATTAATATGAAGTATTCAAATTACTAAATAGTCTTACCCAGTGTTTCTCAAAGTGTGGTCTGGGGACCACTGGTGGTCCGCAAGCTATCCCAAGTGGTCCGCGAGCAGACGTACAGTAGGTAAAAAAGGTAACGAGGTAAAAAATAATATAGATGAGTTGTTTGCAATATTGAACCAACTTGTATGTAAATCCAAACAATTCTGCAACACTGCCTATGTAAGATATGCCAACTTAAATCATATGAATCCTCTGACACAATAAGTAAGGTGCAAAGACAATTAGCAAGCTGGTTAAGTGGTCCTTGGTCTGAAAAAGTTTGAGAAACACTGGTCTTACCTACTAGTAATTACATAATAAGTTACTATGAATCATTAACAAAATATATAATCTTTATATGAATTCCAAAATATATGAAATTGAAGCATGACATTTAGCCATAATCTTCTGTGTGTATGTGTGTGTGTGTGTGGAGGGTGGAGCAGAATTTAGGATGTTCTATAGATGTTCTCAATTCAATTTCTATCTAGCCTATTCCATGTTTCCATTATCTACCTCCAAAACAAATGTGGATAGAATGCACAAACTGGAAATACTAGAACACTTTCTAATGGTGTGTTAAATTATCAGGAGAGAGACTACAGCCTTTGACTTTTTCCAAAAGGGAAATGCAGATATAGTTTACAAAGCAGAGTGATTATTTTATTATTACTACTATGCAGTCTCTTACTGTGAAAAAAACAGCAATAAATAACCTTTAAAGATCAAAACCTCTAAAGAATGTGTTTGCGTGATTTTATTCATTAGTATTGTTGTGAAAAATATTCACGCAAAATAATCGTAATAATTGTAAAATTGTAATTATTCTTCAGACAATTATCGTACCACCAAACTCTCTAATCGTGACATCCCTACCACAGACCTCAGGTTACAGAATTTGGTTACTTTATGCTGTTATTTTTCTATTCACAAAACACCAGATGTGTACCGACCCGGCACAGCAACTTGCTTAGTCTATATTAGAGGCAATGCGACCTGCTCAGAGTGTGGCAGAAGTGGCGTTGGCCCTAGTTCGCCCCGAGTTTATGTGCTCTCAAAATGATTTTGGAAATGCTATGTTAAGGCAAACAAAACTCTACAAAACTCTTTTGGGGGCCTTTAAAGGCTCAGTACAGCTCTGGTTTAAAATTGATACTGTGGTGTAATCACTACCTACTGTATGGCCAGCATGACCAGGTGGTTCCTCTTCATGTTCCTGAAGCGCACCTTCTCGCATTTGGCCAGCTGAGCCCACTCCGTCTGGGTGAAGTACACTCTGAGCTCATCAAAACTCTCCTAGGATGGGACCACATACAGTATGACTCACAGATATACAGTAATGCAGCAGTGACTGCATTTGAGTGTGTGAGAGAGTGACTGTGAGTGCATGACTGCAGAAAGAGATAGTGAAACTTGCTATAGCAATTTGGTAAGTTATAGCAGTTTGGTAAGTTTGGTAAGTTATAGCAGTGTTAAACCTACTACTTCAATACTTAATTTACCTCATCAGATGAACTCATGGTTGGATGTGTTTCTCAGACTTTGCTGTCACAGGTAAAAAGCTGGTGAGAAAAAAAACAACACTTTAAATAGTACGTAGGTTACAATTATAGCACAAAAGTAAAGGTTATATAATAAAATACATTTTAAGAATAACTTCACACTTAAAACTATTGAGCCACAAATGCTGTCAAAGTTTCCTTCAACTTTATCAAATGTTCTCTCTAATGGTTCTCAAAGTGGTGACCCATAGCCAAGGGGTCCACAAAATAATTTGCTTGAAATTATAAAGTAGAGGTTTATTTGTTCCTACCCACATTAACATTTAACTTCTCTTAGGTCATAAAGAACCATAATGTTACTGCTTATCTTGGCTTATTTGTTAGCCAGCTAGCTGTGATGAAATGTTTGAGTCAGGTCAAGTCAGTGATGCAAAATCCAAAATTAACAAAAGACCAAGTTATACATCAGACAAAAAACATGGGATAGTGGACCTGGCCACAACTTCAGAGAATACAAATAGCATGTTTAATTGTTATGGCTATGAGGGGGTCCTCAAAAAAGTTCTCCAACAAAAGGGGTCCTTGGAAGCAAAAACACTGGGAACCCTGCTCTTTAAAACAGTATAATGCAAAATAATGTTATGTGTTCAAATATTACTGTACTTACGAGACTTTGACTGTTACTTCATATTGTCATAATTTCTTTTCTATGAATATCCTATGGACACTTCCTTTGACAGAGCACTAGGCAGCATTTCACGAACCTTACAGTAGCTCTACAACTGCTAGCATCAATTTGCACTTTCTCCTCAGAAAACTAGCGTCAACATGAGGTATAACGCAGTCCTGGTTACTGGGCCACAACCACCATAGACATAATATACATAGACGCCGCATTGGCTGCTGGAAACAAGAAATGCGGCCGCCATCTTGGACCGGTCATACTCCTCATTGCGTTGCAGCAGAAAACACAAGATGACAGCACTGTGCAGCATGTTCCTGCTCAAATCGGCGGACCATACTCGGGTGATTTACCTTTCACAAGTAAGATTTAACATTACCGTACTATTGGTTGTATTTTGTATTTTCGAACAATGTGGCCTGTATCATAGCTACATGTATGACCTTTGCAGCAAAAAATACCGCGTGAAAATCTGTTCGGTATTCAGTGAGATATGATTAATTAAGTGTGCTGACAGCTCATTGCACCGGCCAAACAGATTACACTGAGTGGAGTGGATGACCGGTCCAAGATGGCGGCTCCAAATCTCGTCAGCGCTAGTAGGGAGCAGCGGTCGATGCGGCGTCTATGTATATTATGTCTATGACAACCACACTCAGAACACGGAAGCAACGTGGATTTTACGTGCCTACGTCTACGTGAAATACATTGTGATTGGCCCATAATTGAGCAGAAACGTAAACACGCCGCACCTGCATGTGGAGAAAGGTAGGGAAAGTCAACTTTGTCGCCCGCCAAATAAAATAATAGTTCGAGTTTTTTTTTCGATTAAAATATGCTCATATTGATTAATACCCTTTATTCATGAGTTCAAAGCCTAGATAGGCCGATTTTTGTGCAATTTCAACCCAATTGAAAGCGAAATTAGCCTGCAAGTAAGTTTAAGTAGGCTACCAACAACACTATGTGGTAGCCTATCCTAATTAGCTTAATACATTATTGTGCACGTTATGGTTTAATTGTCAAAAGTGTGCTACGATTCCAGCTAAATCGTACGATTCCACGATTCCAGCTAAACCTTTTATGTTATGCTATGTGTTATGTTTGACTTTTACAGTTATGTGTCATGTTTGGCATTACATCAGTCATATTGCTAGCCTATTTGTTTAAATATTTTGGGTCTTCCTGTACAAAAAAATATCTGCATTCAAAGGACAAAAACGACTACTGCCATTCTTCTGAAGTAGAATGCAGTACACTAACATTTCAGTAAATATTGCATTACTACGTAGTGCAATGACGTTTTTTCCTTGTCCAAAGTACTGTATTTTCCTGCATTTGAACTGCACATATTCTTCCAAAACTGCAGTGTTGACAGTTGGTTTTATATTTTTTGTATTGTAATATTTGAATATTTACACACTGTTACACCGTAATTGTGCTTCATCCAGCTAAAACACAATCTGTGGAGCCTGGCCCTGAAGAAGAGGAGCACGAAGTCTCAAAGTACAAAAGAGGGTTAGTAGATAGTTAGAACAAAATTATTCATACCCCTGGCAAATATTGATTTAATGTTGATTTTTCTCTTGACCAATATAGTTTGTTGACTGAAACGGACACTGCCACATGGCAAAAGGTTGTAAGACAATGTGATGGAATTAAAAAAAAAAGCGTTTTTATCTTTTAACATTTGATTGTGATTTCATCCAATCCATATTAAGCACACAGAAGGGTGCAATATAGCTTATTATAGCTTAGATCACACCTACACACTGCAAGCATTCCAAAAATATATAATTTAGGCCACCTTCATACATCTATCCTTCTACAATACCCTAAAAAGTACCCGCGCTCAAAATAATGCGTCACTCTGAACCGTGATTTCATCCTGGCACATGGTTTTATTAAGCACACAGAAGGGTGCAATATAGCTTATTATAGCTTAGATCACACCTACACACTGCAAGCATTCCAAAAATATATAATTTAGGCCACCTTCATACATCTATCCTTCTACAATACCCTAAAAAGTACCCGCGCTCAAAATAATGCGTCACTCTGAACCGTGATTTCATCCTGGCACATGGTTTTATTAAGCACACAGAAGGGTGCAATATAGCTTATTATAGCTTAGATCACACCTACACACTGCAAGCATTCCAAAAATATATCATTTAGGCCACCTTCATACATCTATCCTTTTACAATACCCTAAAAAGTACCCGCGCTCAAAATAATGCGTTACTCTGAACCGTGATTTCATCCTGGCACATGGTTTTATTAAGCACACAGAAGGGTGCAATATAGCTTATTATAGCTTAGATCACACCTACACACTGCAAGCATTCCAAAAATATATCATTTAGGCCACCTTCATACATCTATCCTTCTACAATACCCTAAAAAGTACCCGCGCTCAAAATAATGCGTCACTCTGAACCGTGATTTCATCC
Organism: Alosa sapidissima; assembly: GCF_018492685.1. Lineage (NCBI taxonomy): Eukaryota > Metazoa > Chordata > Actinopteri > Clupeiformes > Clupeidae > Alosa > Alosa sapidissima. The sequence continues at coordinate 33,242,193 of NC_055962.1, read as the reverse complement.
TGGCACGTGGTTTTATTAAGCACACAGAAGGGTGCAATATAGCTTATTATAGCTTAGATCACACCTACACACTGCAAGCATTCCAAAAATATATAATTTAGGCCACCTTCATACATCTATCCTTCTACAATACCCTAAAAAGTACCCGCGCTCAAAATAATGCGTCACTCTGAACCGTGATTTCATCCTGGCACATGGTTTTGTTAAGCACACAGAAGGGTGCAATATAGCTTATTATAGCTTAAATCACACCTACACACTGCAAGCATTCCAGCTGCTGCTGGTGGTGGTGGTGATGGTGCTGGTGGTGCTGCTGCTGCTGGTGGTGGTGGTGGTGATGGTGCTGGTGGTGATGGTGCTGGTGGTGCTGCTGCTGCTGCTGGTGGTGATGGTGCTGGTGGTGCTGCTGCTGCTGGTGGTGGTGGTGGTGATGGTGCTGGTGGTGCTGCTGCTGCTGGTGGTGGTGCTGCTGCTGGTGGTGGTGCTGTAACCCAGCGTCCTTACCTCACAGGGTGTGTGTGTGTGTGTGGTGTGAGAGGCACTGTAACCCAGCGTCCTTACCTCACAGGGTGTGTGTGTGTGTGTGTGTGTGTGGTGTGAGAGGCACTGTAACCCAGCGTCCTTACCTCACAGGGTGTGTGTGTGTGTGTGGTGTGAGAGGCACTGTAACCCAGCGTCCTTACCTCACAGGGTGTGTGTGTGTGTGTGTGTGTGTGGTGTGAGAGGCACTGTAACCCAGCGTCCTTACCTCACAGGGTGTGTGTGTGTGTGTGGTGTGAGAGGCACTGTAACCCAGCGTCCTTACCTCACAGGGTGTGTGTGTGTGTGTGTGTGTGTGGTGTGAGAGGCACTGTAACCCAGCGTCCTTACCTCACAGGGTGTGTGTGTGTGTGTGTGTGTGTGGTGTGAGAGGCACTGTAACCCAGCGTCCTTACCTCACAGGGTGTGTGTGTGTGTGTGGTGTGAGAGGCACTGTAACCCAGCGTCCTTACCTCACAGGGTGTGTGTGTGTGTGTGTGTGTGTGGTGTGAGAGGCACTGTAACCCAACGTCCTTACCTCACAGGGTGTGTGTGTGTGTGTGTGTGTGGTGTGAGAGGCACTGTAACCCAGCGTCCTTACCTCACAGGGTGTGTGTGTGTGTGTGGTGTGAGAGGCACTGTAACCCAGCGTCCTTACCTCACAGGGTGTGTGTGTGTGTGTGTATGTGTGGTGTGAGAGGCACTGTAACCCAGCGTCCTTACCTCACAGGGTGTGTGTGTGTGTGGTGTGAGAGGCACTGTAACCCAGCGTCCTTACCTCATGTTATTTATAATTTTTCGAGACTTGTGCCATAAGAAGAGCCTCAGGTGGCCTATGAAATTGTCTCTGTTCATATAAGACAGTTGGCTTTTCAGTTTTTTCAGCAATGAATTGCTTTGTTCGGCCAACTGAGAATTTATATCCTGGTGCTGGGGGTAATCATCCAGCTGGTATCCAGCGTTGCAGCCTGTAATAACATTAAAAACAAAAAGGAATTATTTTATGTAGGTTACATAGTTTTAAAAATAGTGTATAGAATAGTGTGAGTGCTGTGTCATCCAATACCTGAATGATTCCTCCAATGGAGGCGATTAACCAAAAACCAGGTTTTATTAAAAAATTGGGGGTCCCTCCTAATGGCGTAAGTGTGGAGCTGACAGGCATTATCATAAATGACTACCTCCGGACCTACAATACAACAGAAGTGAAATGTGATTTTTTGATGAGAACAGTATTTCTGAACCTATAAAACCAACCAAAGCAAAAACAACAAATGACCTGGTAATGTCACACAAGAAAGGTATGCAGAATCCTTACATTTGGTGAATCTGCTCCGTAAAATGGAGAATGGCACGTTCACCGACTCCACCTGCTCCATGATGGAGAAGCCAAGACATACTCCTGTACAGAAACCACAGACACAATAGATAGACAGGTCACATGCCAAGTTTATGATGTTAATACAACATTGCTTATTACCATGTGTAAAGACAATGCTTTCACAAAGCAGATAGACAATCAGGACAAATGAAAATGAAAAATGAACGTACCATGTTTGCAGAACAGTGTGAATATGCCAGGAATTAGGCTTGGGTGCCTGCTCCCCACCTTCCTGCAGTCTGTCAAACGGCCCTGCTCCCTCTCGCCATCTGCATCAAATAAACCCCGGTCCCGGACAAGGGGGAGACAAGGGAAAAAATCTCCATCCCTCTCCATAGTTGTGAGAGGAGTGTCCAGGGCTGGCTTCATCAGAGCGCCCCTTGCCTTCTGGTGGAGCGCCCGGAAAATGGGCACAGCTACCTCGGGGAATGCTCCCTCCGCCCCAACCATTTGAAAGAACAAGGGGCACTCCTCAGCTAGGGTCTTTAGAAGTTGTGGGTGCCCCTCCACTCCCGTGTAGCCCATGGCTTCAAGGTCCTGAACCATAGCTTCCACCCGTTCACTAGGGTGGAGCAGAGCGCAGGCAGGGGAGTTCTTGGCCACCTCCTGGACTATGCGGCGACATGGTCCAACACAGGTCATCCCCACCTCCAAGCAGGCCTGGAGCAGAGGCAGCAAGAATGCAGAGTGCCGCTCTGCTAGGCCCTCCATTTCAATAGCCTCTGCAGGCGTCAGGCCGTCATCTACAAATTTGGTGAGCAGCTTGCGGAGGGGTGCACTGCTCACCAGCACCCTTTCAGGATGACTGGTGAATAAAGCAACGACAAAAATGTTACTCTACATGGAGAAGATAAATTAAAACCCATAAACTAAACATAAAAATATTGTAACACTGATTAACAGGTCATGAAGAGAATGGGTAATGACCAAACTCTTAAAGAATACTCATCTTCCAGAATTTGCCACTCGGGTACCATACTGCCCATCCCTTTTCAGGGCATATTTCTGCTGGTAGCCCAGGGATGTGCCATCCATGACCACAGCTCTGAGAAGACAAAATCTAATTTGTATATTGAGTTGTAAAGACCATGTAAGGTATAACCACTGTGTGTGTGTGTGTGTGTGTGTGTGTGTAAGATTGAACATACGTGTACTTGTCTTTGCAGACAGGGCATTTAAACCCGTCTGCAAAGTCTGCCGTCATCAGATCCATGAAGGACAGGACAGCATCTCGGAACTTCCTGTATGTTATTTGGATGCTCTCGGGAACTGCCCTGTCCAACATGTTGGTGTTGTACACTTCCAAGTAGTTGTACATTGTGGAGCTGGAGATGAAAGAGAGGTGTACCATAAGTGCTTTGAACATTGCTGGTCGGCATGTCCAGATAATGATTGCATGTAATGTCATACCAACCTTGAATTCAGGAAGTGGTAAAAATAGTCCCTAAGGACTTCATGGTGCACTACATATGTGCCCATGTTCAGGAGGAACTCGTCTCCCCCATCAAAATGCTGTTGGTGTCCACATGACTCACATGCCTGTTGATAAACTTTGTGAGAGGGAAGTAGTTTTAATAAGTAAAATAACAAGTGGTTCCCCCCAATGCAATATCAAATACCAAAGTGCCACTTCAAAAGACTACTGCCAAAGTTATTTCAGTTTTACTATTATTTTTACTATTATATTTGTTTTTTGCTTTCTCCCAGTATTTCCATGCACTTCACTGATCTATTATCTATCTGATCTATTATCCATAATATTTCTAGTAACATTACATGCCCTATTCATTGTGTAAACAAAAATGCAGTGGTCATAATGAGAGGCCATTTTGTATTGAATTTGGAGAAAACACCTTTTAATTGTGTTGAGGAACATGAATGCATGTGATGCATTTTCAGTGCAGCTGAAAATAAGATAAAAAGGAAATGATACTGCTATACATACGTATCGCTTTTGCCACCGTGGACTGACTGTAAATATACACGTCTTTAGGTGTGGCAGACATGGAATGGCCACAATCACACCTCCCAACATTGCTTTGGAGGAGTATCACCCCCTCTAAGTTCCTCTCCAGCATTACAAAAGAACGGCTGTAATGTATCTGTATTAAACATAATTAGATATGAATACAAGAAAAGGTAACATTTTCCTAGGTCAGTAGTTTCTTTTTTAAGAATTGATGCACTCCTGTGTGACATCAAAACGGCTGTAGTCATTAAGAAGTCTTAAGTTTGTTCATGCAACTTGTCATTCATCGACCTCTCTCGATACCTTTTGTGCACTCTGTATTTGTCTGACATGCCATTATAACTTTTATTTGAGTTTTTTTTACATTTATTTCATAGAGGTGACTCATTTCTTTTCTATATAAAGGTAAGTTTTCATTATGTCATTAATGCAGATACCCTCTTGTCGATGGGGAGGTCAAAGGGGATGGGCTTTGAGGACACTGCCAGCTTCCGGACATCCTGATAGGGCCCTCCTCCTCTCAGAGCTGCTCTCACGGCACTCCCCTCAGCACCTGTTGCTTTTAAACAGTCCTGCAGGACTCGCACATGGCCACATTGTGTGTTGCCTCTGTTGCACGTCTGGCACTTCATAGTGCCAGCATGTGCCTTTACTATACCATGCGCTTTGGTCTTAAGCACCACAAAGTGTGAAGGTGCAAAAGGGATCTGCAGAACCATTGACTGAATGGATTGTGGAAATCATAATAAAAAATAAGGTATACTTACAGATGATAATATAAGAGCTATTTGTTGTGTGTACAATTGACTTCCTACCTCATTGTAAAGAGAGCATGCATAATTGTGATCTGTAGACAAGGTAAAATTAGTGTTTTATTACCTTTCAAATATATTGACAACAAAAATAATAGTCATCTTCTTACTAGCCTGTTGGTATGGATGTTGTGTAGGCATTTAGACCAAACACACCAAGTTATAAAGATTTAAGTATGAGTAGGAATGTTTGAGGAAGTTTTGAAGTGAGGAGTTGTATTTGTTGTCAAAGCACATATTTCAATACTTCAATAATTACACTATTAATTTAGCAAAGCAACTGTTATTCACAGACTATTTTTTTCTTCAATGATGAAGTATACAAATAATCAGATCAATTGTTATATGTATTCTTGTCATATTTGTTGAACTAAATTGAAGTTCAGAGATAGAAGTGTGCATTCAGTAGAGACACTGTAAAGACACATACAAGTCTACCAAGCTCTGAATGGTTTATTTTATGCAAGTTCACTTGAAAACAGTAAACAATGTGAAAATAAACATAACATAACGAAGATCAACACCTGTGACAGTTTATTGGATGCAGTTAAGGTATTTAATCTGATTTCTGCACAAAACATTGTACAAAATTACCATTGTTTTGCTCTTAATGCGAAAAGATATTTTAAATGTATTTCAATTAATTTTCAATGTAATCATAAACATTTAAGTAATAAATTGTACTAAACATAATTGCTAGACAAATGCAACTAGTAGAAGGAAGAGAGACAGGAAATGATAGGGCAGCAGTAAACACAGGATAATGATGAAAGTTCCTCAGTGAATCTTTTCAAGGTCGACTTCAATGTTGTTCCATATGGAAATTTGGTATGCAGCAATAATACATTGTCGGAAAAAACACAGTACACAACACTGGCAGAGTGTGGCTTACAGTATCTTGGCTACATTTCACACGGTAAACTCTGAGAATTATATTGATGATTCTTTTTGGCATGCAGCAACATAGAATACGGTTACATAGAATACATCAACATACTGATGTACAACGTACATACTGACTGATCCATGATCCCTGACATAGTAAATATAGTCCAAATACCCTGACTTGAAAAACATTCCCATACAAAGAATTCTTACACTGCCATGCTTCTGTCTTCAAATTGTACTATGGCCTAAATTTGGTAGTGAGGCTTCACCTGACTTGATGTTAATCACCATTAGCCCCGAAAAAAAGAACATTCCCATAAAGTTTGCAATGCAAGTTGCAAGCAAGTGACATCTTCGCTGAAAACAAAAATGTTTGAGGCTATGGCCAGCTTAATCTTCTAACCTTAACTCCCTTGAAAATTGTAGGGGTGACATTGAAAATGCTGTAAATAAAGCAAAACCCCAAGAAAACCCACAGGAAAGTGGTATGAATATGGTTCATCTTGGGCTGAAACACTTGTTTACAAGTGCCAGAAGTTAGTTGGGCTACTTACTACACAGGTACGCAGCAGTTCTCAAAAACAATGGTTTAATACTGATTCAGTAATATAAAAGCCTCCATGCATTGGAAATGTGCAAATATGCTTTCCACCTTATATGCAGAGTGTGTGGCTCAGTGGTCTAAGGGGTTAGGCTGGCAATCGTAAGATGGCTGGTTCGAGTCGCAGATGATAAATTAAAAGTACTAATTAAAAAGGTATATATTGTGTGTGTGGGGGGATTTGGTGTGTGTGTGTGTGTGTGTGGAGGTTATGGGGTCAAAGGGGTGGGGGTCCTTCTAAAGTATATAAAGGAAGAAATTCATGATTATACATACACACAGAATAACAATCACACAGCAGTCCTCTGAACACCCTGGAAAACATCTTGGACACAAAAGCGAGGCGGTTAAGTCCTGAAATCTTGTTAATATTAGGACAGTATAAAGATAAAGGGAACTAAGAAGTCAAGCGTTTAGTTCCAACCCTACAGGAAAAAAAATCCTACTACCACCACCACCACCAACAACAACAACACCACCAACACCGACACCAACACCAACACCGACACCAACACCGAAACCAACAACAACAACAACAACACCAACACCAACAAACACTACCACAACAACAACATATGGAACTCGAACAGTGGCCATTCTGTATATCCAAGGTTGCTTAGTGAAGGACTAGGCCTGAAGAAAAGGAACGTTTCTTGTAAATACTTGAAATTGATGAATTAACATACACACAGACAAAGTCACAAACCCATTCTCTCACACACCCAAAACAGTCCTTTGAGAACTTGGAAACAGCCTGGAAAATATCTTGGACAAAGGGGACAGTAAAAAAGCAGCAAGTAGCAGTTAACATGATGTAAGTTGTATTTCAAGGAAGGAAGAACAAAACAAGAGTAAAGTGAAATTAATTGGAAATAATTGGTTGTAATTGGAATTACTTAGAATTATTTAAAATGACATGCATTTAGTTTAAATTAATAAGAATTATATCATGCATTTCTATTGTGTTACTTGCTTTGTTATTTTACTTAACTGTTAGAGAATATATCATGCGGGATGTGTGGGATAGACAAGGCTTAATGCAAACATAGTTGTGCCTATTGAGTAATGGCGTAATCATTTATTTTCTAATCTAAGCACCAGCAAAGCACCTATGAACTTTAAGCGATTCTATCAGTTATATTGTATATCAATACTTCTGAAGTAAGGCGTGATAGATTCAGTACAGCTTCATTTTTTTTAACTGAGGAGCAGTTACTGGAGTTGAATGAATTAGATTATAAATGGAATTGCATGCTCACCATTAAAAAGCAGTCTTATTTTTTCTCTGTCATAGTTAGTTATACTATATGAAGGGTGTATAAAATAACACATTAAATTTTGTAAAATTCTAAATAAACAAAGGAGCTTAGTATAAGATTTCTTGTATTCGAGTCTTAGAAAATTAGGCCAACAACTACACAATAAAAAATAACCAGTACATTACCATCTTCCTGATTCATAGGCACCTCGGGCACATTTAAATTGTGTAGGACTCGTGTCAGGGCCTTGACATGGATGCAGCTGGTCTCTAAATGAGTATCCAAAGACACATTTCAACAGCTGCTACACAATAGTACCATATTAATACATTAACAATCATATTATGAATTATAATGAATCCATCTAATTACTACAAATTACACTTAAATGTCAAACAGGATATAAATGAATACCATGAAAGGACTGCTCCAAGTGGTCAGAGAGAGCTTCCACAAGCCTCCCATGGTGGAAGTCGCAGGAGCATTTATAAATATAGGAGCTGCTCCCTTCAAACACAACAGCCTTCCTTTCCACGACCATCAATTTCTCGTTCTAGTTAAGAAAAGCATTAAGCAATCAATTATCACATTTTGCAGATTTGGAGGTGTTGAAAATGTTAAGATTGCAATGCAAAGGAGCACATCCAAATGAGTCAGTGTACATTTATTTAACAAAAAGAATATAGGTATTTTATGGAGATATAAAATACATATTATTAACTACGCTAAACAACAATATCAAAGTGGACATGAAAAAAATATGATTAACTATTTACATCCAAACACTTTGTCACCGTGTTGAAGTGGTTGAGGACAAATATGGTCCCACCACCAATCACCAACACTCGCTCGGTCTCCAGCAGTAAACATTGATAGAAATCAATGTCTGCGAATGGTACCTGTAAAACCATACACAGGAGTTTAAGTTGCATGTAGTTAATTTTATCTTATGAAGTAATCTTCATAATAGCAAAAGTGTATACTGTTAATACAACATCTAGTGTTTCCCCTTGGTGGGACGGGGTGGCGTGGGGAGTGTGTGTGTGTGTGTATTTGGACTAAATAAACTGTTGTTGCTTATTGAAATGTACTGTTTTCTTTACCACATTTTCCTCCTCAGGGTTTTCCTCAGGAAGCTCATCACCCCCTCCCTCCTCATCACTCCCTCCTGACACCCCATCCAGAGGATCACTCCCCTGGTGTGGATGAGTAGCTGAGGTGTGCCCGTGGTGTGCCTGTGGTGTGGCTGGTATAGAGCCCCCCTCCTGTTCTGACCTCTTTCTGTGATCCTTGTCATAAACAAGATCATTAAAATAATCAATTAAATTGTACATATCTATTATCTGAACAACAGACCATCACATCACCATAACGTATTGTACAAGGGATGTACTGATCCAGTATGTTCACCAATATTGTAACACATATTTCTGTAAATAGAATATAAGACACTTACAGATTGCTTGCGCTTTAGCTTTGGGAAGGCATTGAGGTTGTAGTACATAAAGTCACATCTACACAGGGTCAATACAAATAGCTGCGGGTAAATAGATATGGAGGAAGAGTTAAGGAGGAATTAAATTAATTTTCTTTCATTTGTTTTGATCACTTTGGTTTTGAAATGAAATGAAGCCACTGTATTGAAGAAACAGACAGGTGACCATACCAATCACATCTTACTCAGAAAGACAACAGATTTATGAATTACCTTCAGTATTCTCAGCCATACTTTGGGGTAGAAACACACACAAATACAGTGCATTAGTTATTGTGTGTACATGCCTTGATTTCAAATCTGTCATAATAACTTGACAATATTTTTTATACATTTCAATGAACCTACCTGGCAAAACGGTACAAAAACACAACGAGAGAGAGAGAGAGAGAGAGAGAGAGAGAGAGAGAGAGAAAGTAGCTCTTAAAAGAGCTGTTTTTGCTTCTTTCTTTCAGTGTGTGTGTGTGTGGAGGGGATTGGTGGAATGTGTGTGCAAAGTGTTGTATAAAGATGACGCTAGGCAGTGATCAATCAGGCAAATCTGGAGGGGGGGGGAAGCAACATTTAAAGAATCAATGTAAAAATGCATGTAAAAGTTAACCAAGACTGCGTAATAACTCGATAAACCGACAAAAATGTTCAGTCCCCCGGATCCCAGACAATGCAAGCTTCATTGTAGTCTGCTGAAGAACTTTAAAACAAGACCTCGTTGCTGTCAAACTATTCGTTTTATGACTGACATAAACATGCAACCTTAAGAGTGCACTGTGTTTACACAACGGAAAATGAGTACTTGCCGGTCAATGTGGTATTTTCTCTTAATATTACAGTTTCTAAATTGCAATGACAAAAGACTGCGACTTACCTCGGCGATTAAAAGGCGCGCAATAAATTACGTAGCCGTAGATTGCGATTCCTTGACCTCAACATTAGCTAACCGTAAGTTAGCATTCTAAACCCGCGCAGGAGAGGAAAGTTTCAGTTGAAAACTCTAATGTAAGTTAACGTTACTCTGCTCAATTATCTACTAACTTTAACTTGTGAGGAAAAAAAATGGCAAAAAAATGTATACGAACTCCTCTACTCAAAGTATGATAGTATGACCCAGATAGCAAATAGTAATTGAAACGATGTTAAATCAACATCCTGCTGTCAACGATAAAGTCATTGAATCAACGTCGAACTCTGATGTTGATTCTTCATCATGTTGCACCCTCTATTACAGGGGTCTCAAACACCCGGCCCGCGGGCCAAATCCGGCCCGCGTCCTGCCCAATTCCGGCCCGCGACGTATGACAAAATAATAATGTAATCCGGCCCTTGAGGCTATTAATTGCGACAAACAACGATACTGATTAAAATAGACGATAGATCCAGGTACGGTGACAAATCTCATTTATAGGCCTACTCTGCTCCACTATGTGCAAGACATCCATAGCTTGATTCAAACCCAAAATCGCTGCGCAAAGTTTTCAGGAAATACTTGTATTACACGCGAGAAACACAAAGACGTGCATATGTAATGACGCGGAAGCGATGCAGGCCATAGTGTTGCAGAAATTGAAGCAGAAATTAAGCAGAAATAGGCCTACACCAAATGTTGAAAAACGTTCACGTGCGATGAAGCTATGTTATTCACCTATTCTAATTCTGAAGGAGAATATCCTTTTGGAGATTATGATCGATCGTCTATGACCGTGATAGTCACGGTGCGTCTGTGAATGGAGGTGCGTGTATACAACGGTGTCCACTAAGCATACCATGCTTGTTTCGACCCTCTGCCCAACATAGCTTGGAGGTTGCAGTGGTAATCGTGATGAGTGTCCGTAATGGATGTGGTACAGACAGCAGGGCTAGTAGAAATAGGGCTCTAAAGAACTACAAAGTCAACCGCAATATGATGCGAACTTCTGGGTACTGCAGATTACCCGCGATAGGAACTGTTTGACCAGAATACTTTATTGTAGGCCTATATTGTAGTAATCTATTACTAAACCACAACATATTAGGTGTTGGTATACATCTTAGGTGTTTTCCTGTTAATTTGTTATGTGGGTAATATGAAAAAAGGAAAGTAAACCTGCTTAAATATCTTCATCCAGTATTTACTGAAAGGTGCATAATTTGAGGTGCTTGCCATCCAGTGACAAATTACATGGGTAAATTTACCCCCTTCATAAACTTTTGTTTTACTCAAAGATTTTTACATTTACAGTAGGACTTCATCTCTGACCACTTTCAAGCCATGGCCTTTTGAAATTTTGATATAAAAATCCAATGGTGTTGCTTTCTTAACCCTGATGCCTAGTTTGCCAGGTTTAAAAAAGTTATGAGAGGAAATATTTTTATTTGGTGTGAAACACACACACACCTGTTTTTATGTTTTTCATTTATTTTTTAATTTGTATTAATATTTATTTTATCATTATTTTATTTATAAGCTAAGGTTGCTAGCACAGGTGTCTAAAACTAGATAAAAACACTTGCACTTTCTGTTTGCAGTTTTGTGTGGTATTTGAAAAAAAGAACATTGCATTTTCAGAAATAGCCGGCCCTCCAATCAGATGACGTTGGCAGAATTGGCCCCCAGCTCATTTGAGTTTGAGACCCCTGCTCTATTATCATTGAAGCAACGAAATCATACCTAGAGATCAACAGGATTTCAATGGTATTTCGATTACAATGGATATTGAAACAATGTTGAAATCCCAGCATATCAACGAAACTTCAATGGTAGGCTATTTTAGTATAGGTTTAATCTGAAGGTCTAAATTAATATATTACAAATATTATTAGGCTATTTTAATCCTGCTTTATCGACAGCCAGGATATGGGCTAGCAACATATAGAACAGAGAAACTATAGCAGATCTTAAGGCTTTAGCCTAGACTAGCACAATTATGACACCCCACGCATTTTTTTTAAAATAAACAATAGTTTTTATTGTATTGTTTCTTTTTTTTTTCTTTTAACGCTAACTCTGCGTCGGTCGTCCAGCTCCTCCAGCTCGGTCTGGGGCGTAGCGCAGCCACTTCTGCACAGCTTGTGCGAATTCATAAGTATTTGCCGTACTCAGTCGTTGAGTCAGTGCATCTAAAATAGAACACAAGCAAAATTACATTTCAGTTTAACATTACTATGCCTGTGAATGATATAGGCTACACTTGATAACCTAGGCCATGTGTCTGTGGCTGTGGCACAGCTATCCCAGAGACTTTCTGGAATAGAAACTAATAGAAATGTATGGTGTTAGTTTGTACTAATAGAAATGCATATGGTGTTAGTTTGTAACGCAATATGGCACACATATCACACCCCTTCCGCGGCAAAAGTCGACATGTGAATAGCCTACATTGAGCCAATCATGTGCTGTATTGTGAATACATTGAGCCAATAATGTGGTGCTGTGAAGATATCGTGCCAATCATGTGTTGTGATCTCGCCGCTGCAAGATTGGTGTTGTGAAGCATTATGTACGCGCATTTCTGCATAAAAGGACTTTGTTCCTAATAGCCTAATTTCATTTGAGCGAGCCCATGCTTTCCACTCATGCCCTTCAGCTGGACAAATGACGTCACCACAGGCCCACGCGCCACTCTCTTCTCTAAATCACATGTTACATGTGTGATCCATGGTGTGATCACTCTTTGATTGGCGCGAAATTTAACTGTCACATGTGTGTGCTGGATGATGCTGGTTCGATATTTTTCCACTCTGGTCTGAAGAGTCACTGAGATAATTTGTGGCAGAAGGGACACCACAACAAACTTCGCATCTGGAAACATTAACTGGTAAGTCTTATCAGAACAAAGGCAACGTTTAATATGTGAATGTAGCCGTTTTTAACATCAATTTTGGAAAAGTCTGTCAAATAGGCCTAGCTTAGGATGAAATTATTTGACAAACACGTAGCCTAGGTTAGGCTACCAGTGTTATGATCTAAGGCTCCAATTTGTGTGGAGTGCTTCTCACTTCTCACCAGAGGAACAATCTTTTAATTTCTTCTGTAGGTTGTGTGTCTATCCAGTGTTACCCAATTTAGAGAAATAGCCTAGCTGAGGTAGAGATTCGCCTGCCAGATGTGATTCGGCCTCAGGTTAGCCCTTTCTTCAGACGAACTACAGAAAAGCGAATTGGCCGAATTAGGAGCAGGCTTCACTCATTCCCATTTTCGTTTAAAGGCCAACGCACATCGGTTCAGTCAAACTGGGCTACTTGTCAAGTTGTGCTACCAGTCGCACCTTGCCGCCACCGATTAGATTACGAATCAGTTCTATTTATTTGGCGCTGCTATTTAAAATCCATTATTTTCCAGTGTTTGCCAGTTAAAAAACGTCTGCGCTGATGTGCGTGGCAAGTGTGCCACTGTGGATGCTGGTGCCCACGTGAGTGCGCGGTCATTAGGCACGCACATCTGCGCCGAAGTTTTTAACTGGCAACAATGTATTTTATGGAGCGCCGCCGACAAAATAGAGCTAAATAGTAGGCTATACACGACGGCAGCGGCAAAGTGCGACACTGGTGTGCGGAGTGGTAACGACACACAAGACAAGAGATGCATAAATGAGCGGCGTAATTGCCAGCGTACCCGTTACACCAATAGACAAGACAAAATGAAAAAATGATCAACTAAATAAATAAAAAATTCCCTGTTGCATAGTCCAATTGGTTGTAAATTGAATAGGATGGGGCAGAAGTGTGAAGCTTGAGTTTATTTACTCAATTGAGGGCATATTGTTTTACTGCACTGCATTCATACTTAAGGAGAATAACTTACCAAACATGCATTTGCAGAGAGCCATTTCTTTAAAGGGCCGCTTCTGTTTGGCCACATCCTTGTTCTTCTTGCCAGCCCAGTTTAGGCCTGAGGCCAGCTCATTGGTCATGCTGTATGCCAGCATGCGCCGGACCCTGATCTCCAGGGTGGTCCCCCCAATAACTGTGAAGTGGGCCACCTATCAAAATAAAAAAAGTAACTATTCAGTTTAAAAAGTAAACAATTTAAAAAGGCTCTTTTTCAAAGATGATGTAATGTTGCTCTATGTAGGTTTGTCAATTGTCAAGTCTAAATTTAACTGAGATTGATAAAGATGTGCCAAAACAGACATTTTTGAATGGGGTGTATTAAAGGGTGATTTGTTTGTATCCTCGTCTGGGATGAGCTTAAACACAGATAGTTTAACAGATTTGTTAAACAGTTTAACAAAATTGTGCAGTCAGGTACAGTGTTTCCCAGAGAATTGAATTCCATTTGTGGTGGTTGTTTTGCAGAATTAACTTGAATAGAACAGTTTTTAACAAATTAGCACAGCGTGGTTATGATGCTAATCAGATGTAAGCACAATTTAGTGCAACCTGGAAAATCATTGTGTGGTGGTCAATGTTGATATTGTGGTGGGCCGCCACAAATAAGTCAATGTATGGGAAACACTGAGGTAAGTTCAATCAGAAAAATAATGTGACCACTATTTAATCATTAAATAATTACCATTGCCTTTCTAGCCTCCTGGGACTGAAGTATCACCTCTGCGTTCTCCAGCTCCTCCATACAGTGTAGAGGCAGTTGCAGTGGCTCTTCAGTCAAGCCCACCACCCCAGCACTTTGGCCACACCTACAGGACTGGCGGAACTCTCTGAAGTCCTGCCGCAGGTCCCTCACCTCCTTAGTCAACTCTGTGACCGTGGTGAGCAGTTTCTGCAAGGTTACATCTATTGACAGGAATAACAAATAGTTTTGGGTTGAGTGCAAGCATTCCTTTATTTTGCAATGTAAAGAAGCGTAAAATAAAGAAATTAAGAGTTTGGTTCCAAAACGCTATATCTCCATTTTAAAAAACATTAAAAGCTCACGTTCTGTAATTGTGTAGTTAAGGTAATATCAATCAAATTGCTGTTTTGTTGTTTTGATTGAGTAACGAAAAATCAAATAATACCCAATTACAGTTCTACTGAAATTACTTGCAAAACAAAATGTAAAATGATTTATGAAAATGAATGAAAATGGTGGATATAGCGTTTTGGAACCAAACTCTTCAAATGGTCAATCTAATTTCAAATATACACAAGGGATGTTAAATGCTATAGGTAGGGGATTCACCCCAGCAACCAATCACAATATTTAATGCACAGTTAGTTTTTAACTGTCTCTATCTTCTGATAGAGAATGCAAACCACTGTAATTTTTAGGTATTTCAATGCACAGGGCTATTCCGTTCATATATAAATGGAATCCTATGATAATCCCAAGGCACAACAGTTTTGCACTTGCCTTTTAAAAGCTGCCTGGCGGAGTCTCTTGAGTCTGTGACAAATATGGAAGAAACATTTTTGTATCTATATGACTGGGTATAGGTATTTGGAATAACATGAAACTCTCTTTTCTAAAACATACCTTCTGGAGAGAAATTGGGTGCACACCGAGGAGTACCGGCAGAAGCCACTGGCACGAATGACTGGAGGAGCAACTGAAAATCTTCAGCAGAGAAGGTAATGGGTTGGCTGTTGGGGTAGGGCAGCGGAGACTGGCAGCTGGCTGGGGTGGGCAGAGTCTGGTAGCTGGTTGGGTTGCTAAAAGTGGTCTGGTAATCCACTGGGGCTAGAGGTTGGAGTTGGGAGGATGGAGAGGGAGACTGCAGAGTGGTAAGCGTCTGGTAATCCACTGGGGCTAGAGGTTGGAGTTGGAGTTGGGAGGATGGAGAGGGAGACTGCAGAGGGCCGGAGGCTGTTGGTGTGTATGACAAAGAGGGGGGGGGTGGTATAAAAGACGTTACAGGTTATTACGCTGAATTAGCTTCTCTGCTTACTTTGTTACACAAACTACAATGTGGCCTATGTTACACCCCACCCTTAGACAGCCCTTTAGGGGCAAACAAAAACCCACTATTGACCCAAATTCCTAATAATAACACCTTTTAAAATCACCCAACCAGTGGGATTTATTAAGATCAAGACACTAAACTAATACGTGACAAAGTCCAAATCAAGATCAATACGTGACAAAGTCCAAATCAAGATCAGACAAAATCACAGGCTGAGAAGCAGCAAGACAGCCAGCAGTCCCCACACCAAAGGCATCTCGTCAGGAACAGGATACTGGAGCCTTTAACTCAATCAGCTGGTCAGGTGCTGCTAATCAAGGTCCTCAGATGCAGTGCACCTGAGCAGAGGTAGAGAATGGGAGGAGAACAGACAACACAGTGAACACAACCGTAACACCTACTATACTGTACCTGGGAACAAAATTTTTGGAGCTCGGGGATATTTACTCCGAGGTTGATCTTCCTCAGAGTCATCCAAATTTTGATAGATTGGGTTTGGTCTAGAAGTGAACGTGGACAAACTATAAATACACTGCAGTATTTTCCAATGCCACTGTAATCAACATTACATTTGTCAGGTTTTCATCAGTATTGCAATGGTGATTCAACATATATTTAGTGTTGAGATTTCAATGTCAACCATTCTGATGGTTTTGATGGAAAATCGATATATTTTCAATGTCACCTTGCTGTCTGGGAAGCTAACACCGTGGTATGATTTCTCTAAATTAGGAACAGGTGACATAGGACGATTAACTTAAAGGAGAATTCCGGTGTGATATTGACCTAAAGTGTATTGAAACATGATACCGAGTGTGAACGTATGTCTCATAGCCCATCTCGGCTTGTCCCCTGCACTCCAAAATCTGGCGCTAGTTAGCCGATGCTACCAACAGCTTTTTCAATAGTGGTGCTTCGGCATCGGGCTAGCCATGCAAATAAATATCTGTTTTACACCCATTTACGAGGCTCAATGCATCTCCACACTTCATTGGTAGACTTCCGAGGGCCCTGACATTTAAAACGAGACATTGAGAACTTTGAAAAAGCACTGGTAGTTTACTTACAAGACGATTTATACAGACAGTATCTTCACAAAGTTTAGCGTTTGCAGCCATCTTGAATTTAGTCACGATAAGTCGAGCAACTAGTAAGAATGAACAGCTATGATAAGGGATCAGATTCCAAAAATAATTCAGTGGAAATGCATGGATTCCAGTTGCTGCTACTGGAAGAAACTGGAATCCATGCATTTCCACTGAATTATTTTTGGTATCGGTATACACTCGGTATCATGTTTCAATACACTTTAGGTCAATATCACACCGGAATTCTCCTTTAACGTT
This sequence comes from Alosa sapidissima, assembly GCF_018492685.1. Taxonomy (NCBI): domain Eukaryota; kingdom Metazoa; phylum Chordata; class Actinopteri; order Clupeiformes; family Clupeidae; genus Alosa; species Alosa sapidissima. Next base: position 33,225,105 of record NC_055962.1, on the reverse strand, counting down.
AACGTTAACATCAGTTAGAATGCCAAGGTAAAGTTAGTTAACGGTTAACTCGATATTGTAAGCATTTTGGTTAAACCCTAGTAAACAAACAAAGTTTAAAGCTAAAGTTGACAATGTTCATTTAAGTTCAAAATCACCAACCTTCACAATGATACCAATGGCTCATGTAAGGATGCTGTTCATTCCGCGCTCGCTCTGTGTTGTGTCAGAGGGGTCTGGTTGTGTGTAGGCCAGGGGTCTCAAACTCAAATGAGCTGGGGGCCAATTCTGCCAACATCATCTGATTGGAGGGCCGGCTATTTCTGAAAATGCAATGTTCTTTTTTTCAAATACCACACAAAACTGCAAACAGAAAGTGCAAGTGTTTTTATCTAGTTTTAGACACCTGCTAGCAACCTTAGCTTATAAATAAAATAATGAATATAAAATAATAAATATTAATACAAATCATAAAACAAATGAAAAGCATAAAAACAGGTATGTGTGTGTTTCACACCAAATACAAATATTTTCCTCTCATAACTTTTTTAAACCTGGCAAACTATAGGCGTCAGGGTTAAGAAAGCAACACCATTGGATTTTTATATCAAAATTTCAAAAGGCCATGGCTTGAAAGTGGTCAGAGATAAAGTCCTACTGTAAATGTAAAAATCTTTGAGTAAAACAAAAGTTTATGAAGGGGGGTAAATTTACCCATCTAATTTGCTACTGGATGGCAAGCACCTCAAATTATGCACCTTTCAGTAAATAGGCTACTGGATGAACATATTTGAGCAGGTTTACTTTCCTTTTTTCATATTACCCACATAACAAATTAACAGGAAAACACCTAAGATGTATACCAACACCTAAGATGTATGGTTTCTAAACCACAAGGCCTACAATAAAGTATTCTGGTCAAATCAGTTCCTATCGCGGGTAATCTGAGTACCCAGAAGTTTGCATCATATTGCGGGTGACTTTGTAGTTTAGAGCCCTATTTCTACTAGCCCTGCTGTCTGTACCACGTCCATTACGGACACTATCATCACGATTACCACTGCAACCTCCAAGCTATGTTGGGCAGAGGGTCGAAATAAGCATGGTATACCTTATATATGCTTAGTGGACACCGTCGTATACACGCAGACGCACCTCCATTCAATAGACGATCGATCATAATCTCCAAAAGGATATTCTCCTTCAGATTTAGAATAGGTGAATAACATAGCCTACCTAAGACTTCATCACACGTAAACGTTTTTCAACATTTGGTGTAGGCCTATTTCTGCTTCAATTTATGCAACACTATGGCCTGCATCGCTTCCGCGTCATTACAAATGCACGTCTTTGTGTTTCTCACGTGTAATAGGCTACAAGTATTTCCTGAAAACTTTGCGCAGCGATTTTGGGTTTGAATGAAGCTCTGGATGTCTAGCACATAGTGGAGCAGAGCAGAGTACAAATGAGATTTGTCACCGTACTTGGAACTATTGTCTATTTTAATCAGTATCGTTGTTTGTCGCAATTAAAAAGTCTCAAGGGCCAGATTACGTTATTATTTTGACATACGTCGCGGGCCGGAATTGGCCCGCGGGCCGGGTGTTTGAGACCCCTGGTGTAGGCTATAGAGCTGGTAAGTCCCGCTCCCTTTCCGCTATCCCCGCTGGACCTCTAGATTGAAAAATCGTTAAAGAGCAGTTTGCAGGTTGAATTTATAACTGAATTAATGCTTAATCTTGTCTGAAGAGGTCTTTTAAAAACACATGTGTAGACATTACTATGTAACACAAAACCTAAGATAGAAATTTTGATGAAAATGTGCTTATTTTAAGCTAGGATAAGGACTATATGACGTAGGCCGAGGCAAATAAGAGCTCACGTTCAGCTCTCTCATTGTGGATGTAGATGTAGTTAGAGCAGTAGTGAGAGACATAGCGAGAGATAGAGAAAGTTTTAGATAAGAGTTTTAAAGAAGTCATAATGGTCAATTATTGTGTTTGTGCTGGTTGCATTCATCTTTTAACTTTTACATTCAGGAAAGTGTATTCAATAACCTTGGTCAAGCAACTGTACAGCCTACTTTTAAACATGTTAAACACATTTACATGTTATTAATTTACTTGTAGTAACATTGGATTTGCTGTTATTGTTGTGAGACAGTTAGAAGCTAACGTTAGCCGTTCCCATGATACCGTTAACCAGAGAATGTCTAATAAGGGGAGAACTGCCACTCTCGGAAAACTTCCGGTTTCTTAAAGTCACTTAATTGTGAACGTTTCTTTTACATTATTGGTTAAAAATGATAGAAGAAAAATTAAATGGCACAACCCAGAAAAAGATTATTTACAATTTATTTAAATTTGTCTTAATGGCAAAGGCCACACCCAATCTGCGAGCACTTAATTTTTCTGGGCTTTGAATTGAATTGAATTGTGGGGGGGCCATTAATGCTGACACGCATGCACGTAGCCAGATGCTCTCCTTGTAGTCTAATTCTCAGTCCCAAAACAACAAACCCACGTATAAAAAAGTAAATACTCACTTTTCTTCTACATCACTCCCACAGTTACCATACAACTCACTCACAATTAACTCGAAAAAGACCTAGGCTACTTGATTGAAGTGCGACCGTTCGTCTCACCGTCAAGAGAACGCTGAAGTTATGAGAACATGTCTTTCTGATAAGAGAATGTAGGCTCCTATATGTCTAATGCCGTAAACGTAGAAAAGGTCTGTTTGTGATAGCCTATTATAGCTAAGTGGACAGAATTTAGGCTATACGTATATGCCAACATATGCTCATATTTCCTTTAACTATCAGACAGTTTAAACAGGCCTAGACTGTGTTCGCCTAGCTTTCCCATGCAAACATCAGTGGTGGAGGAAGTACTGAACCTCAGTACTTAAGTAAAAGTACAAATACACAGAGAAATATTTACTTTAGTAAAAGTAAAAGTACCACAATGACAACCCTACTTAAGTAAAAGTAAAAAGTACCTGCTTTTAAATGTACTTTAAGTATTAAAAGTAAAAGTATTTGCATAATGATTTATTCTCTTAATATCTATATTCTAAAAGGAAAAATCAGTATGGGCTGTGGCATTTTAATTAAGCTAGTTTTAGGTTATACTCGACTAGATAGTTTTAAGTTAATGCAATTGTGCTTACCATCTGTGGCCCAGTTTACATTCTGACCTACAATTCTAGAGACTGTAATTCTGGTTATCTACTAGGGTGATCTGCTGAGTAATATCATTCAGCAAAACACGAGAGCCTGAAGTTTAACGGGGTAGACAAGGGAAACGTCGGGTGGATCGTAATGCCAATTATGCTGATTGAACAGAAAAGTTGCTGAGAAAGGTGTCTTTATGATTAAGTTCAGTTTCACTTGCGCAGACGCATAGACATTGAATGAGCGCTCACGTGACTACCCCCCAATTGTAGGCTATGCATCTTTATTTAATCACACACAATTAAGGAATATTTCCTAATCTGGAAAATGTTACGTTTTTTCCGGCCACCGGTTCATTAATAGTCTACCATTCATTTGCCGCAAATGATCAGACGTGTGACAGAAGCATGGGCATAGCCTGTAACTTCGCTGATCCACGGATAGCAATCTCATCGGAGAGGAGGCCCTAACGCTGCAGATAACAGACAGAGAAAGGCACAGAACACAGTTGCATGTACAGTGTAGCCATGGGTCTGGTGAATATAGCCTACCGAATGCAGATGGCTACAAGCTCACGCTTTGCCTGGTCTAGCCTAGAAGCTTATGTTTCTAAGAATGCACGTAGCGCTCCAGAATCTTTGGTAGCAACCCCTCGGAAACGTCTCTGAAAACGTGTTTGTCAGAGAGAAAAAAAAAACTGATCATAAAATGTATCATAAAATGTATCGTAAAAAGGAACGATGGTGTTGTAGAAATGTAGCGGAGTAAAAGTACAGATAATTGCTGTAAAATGTAACGAAGTAAAAGTCAAAAGTATGCACTATAAATTTTACTTAAGTAAAGTACAAATACGTGGAAAATTTACTTAACCCTTTAGGCGCCAGAGGTTTTTTTCCGAAACGATCAATTTTGACATCTTCATTTCAAAAGGCTATATCTTAAAAGGGATAAGAGATAGAGACTTTCTGTAAATTAGAGAAATATTAAGGATGACCCAAAGTTTATGTAGAGATTAAATGTTTATATCTAATTTGCATATTATGACGTCATATGGTGGCGGCCATCTTGGATTATAGAATTTTCATGAAAAGTCGCATGTTTGAATGATAAAATGCACCACTTCTTTCCCCCAAAAATGTCCCTCACCTTCTGTATGCTATATTGCACAATACTGAATGCTCAGGTAAATAGTAAGTAGTGAACAAACTGTGTAAATCATTACTAATAAATGGCCAAAACAAACCAAATGCATGTAGCGGTAGACTGGCCTTTTGCTGTAGAGATTTTCCATTTACTACATACAGTAGGCACTCTGATTCCATGTATGGGGCACATATAGATTATTCAGATGACACACAAACACAAGTAGACAAGACCTGTTTAGTTCAAAAGCTCATTTGCCACGGCAAGGCACAGATCAGGAGTGAGATGACGAGACAAGACAAGAGACAATGTTAGTATTTTTTTTCTTTTTGTTGTTTTTGTTGATGTTTTTTTTCTTAGCTGACAAAGACACACACATCACAAGGACATGAACACACAAAAAGGAACACATAGTGTATGTCCTAAATGATCAGGGAAATAGATAGCAAATCAACAGTGTAAATCATTACTAATAAATGGCTGACATTTTTTTTTTTTTTGTAGCAGGCCTTTTGCTGTAGAGATAATGACTCCCTATCCCTATCCATACAGGGCCGGCATTCCCATCATCTTGTGATAGACTATGCATGACCTAATGTGTGTGTGTGTGTGTGTGTGTGGGAGAGGGAGAGGGAGAGAGCGTGTCACCACCTCCACCATGCGAGCAGCATGGCCAGATCTGCCTCGCGCGCGCCGAGTGGAGAGAATTTGCGCAGCTCGGACTAGGCCTACTGTCATTCTCATTGCGACTCCCCACACTGCCACTACGTTTCCCCCTAACTCTCCTATGAGCACTTCGACCTCGTCTAACATACCCAGTCGCATTAGACAAAGGCTCCACCACGTTACTGTCGCCGCGATTGTGGAGAGGCAAAAGACAGAAGCTAGCGCTATTAGGCTACCTCCAGCCTTGTTCGCCACACCACTAACACCCTGCTAACTTCCCGATGAACACTCCGAACCCGTGAAACATTATTCCCACCAGTGACATTGGGCAAACGATTCAACGTTTGTGCTTGGTGTAAGCTAAACTATGGAGTAAACTCTCACTTTGTCCAGCTGCATCATTGAAGGCAGGGACGCATCTGAAGCCTCACTAAACGAATCACCGTCATTTCCTGAAGGCAGATATTCCCCTTCAGAATCAGGGTCCGCGAATAGAAGACCCAACACTTCATTTCAGGTAAACTTTTTTGATGCCATTAGACGATAATCTAATGCAAATACTCGCTAACGTTGACACTATCGCTCTGACTAAGTGGGTCACACGCACACTAGCTCCGGTATTGCACGCACTGATTCAATGTGCTGTAGCTCAAAAGTTTTGTTTAAACCTGACCTTTTTCGGACTCGGGGATGACGTATGTCTGCCACCTAGTGGAGTGGATGTCGAACGAAATATGACACTCTATTTGACTAAATCGGCCGTTTTATTCAGTACCGCATCTTGTCGAGTAAACTCGACAGTGGCGCCTAGAGGGTTAAGTACAGTAACGAAGTATTTGTACTTCGTTACATTCCACCACTGGCAAACATTACATATAGCCCTACGCTAACGTTACAAGTCTAGGCTACAATTAACGTTAAGACCATACACCTTGTAGCACATTGGTTTACTCTATTGCATTACTTACGTTTTAATAATTTGTCGTTGAATGTTGATGGAGGCTCATCTTTGGGAAATCGGCTCTCTGGATAAAATTGTCAGCCGGAGCAAGAGTTCTCAGAGTTGACGACACGGGGGTAAATCCAATCAGCAGAAAGAACCGCATCACAACAGTAGGCTAAATCGCAACAAACTTTTTTCCCCCCATGTTAAATTCATTTCGGTAATCATGAATTGGTTTCTTTTATTTGATGTGGGCTAGGAGAGGAGGATGCATGTTTCACATTAGTGTCAATGTGTCAAAGCAGGCTTTGGATCAGAGGAATTGCTCAAGCTTAACATATGGCATAGGCTACAAGCGAATTCACGGCATACAAACAGCTTCGTGATGAAATATAACTAATATAATTTTTTTATTGTCACCAGGCCTATAAGTAGGCTATTTATTGTGTAACCTACAAGTGAACGATGACCCCATAGGCTACACTGTGGCGGAGCAAGACCCCATCAGTCGGATAGCTAAACAATGTAACCGTGTTCAGAACGTAGGTTAGCCATATGGGCTGCAGACTTGTCTTTGGGCTTGTAATCACCTGACACATCATGCCGCATATATGTCCTGAATAATGAGAGGCTAAGTGCAGATTTGATGCACTTAACTTACTCAAGACTTTCAGAAAACAATTTCGAGATGACTTTGGTCATTGTGCTTTTACAGTGTGTTAAGTGAATCTCGTGATATTATGTTGCAGCGGCGCTGAAAATCCAGCGGCGGCGCTGCGCCGCTGTTAAATACATTGTAGGGGAAACACTGGGTTTACAAGAAAAGGAGGCAGAACCAAAAGTGAAAGCACACATAGAACCAAAACAAACGCATACTCTGCCTGGCAACAGATTACACATAGGACCTGGTCACATGTATTCTGCCTAGCAACACACATTTTTTAATGTTTAAATGGGAAAGGTTTTCCACCAATATCTCAAGTCCCAAAACGTTCTGATTGGCTAAAAGGGGCCCGGTGACGTTCCTGGTGATAGGAACGCCCCTCGGGCCCCTGAGAGCATAAAAGAAAGAGCTCAGGCACATTCAGATCAGATCTCATCGGGGTAGCAGCTGCCACTCATCACTCTATTGCCTGACGGTCCAGTCCTGACGCTGTTTGGATTGTATTCTCACTGCAATACGGTGAATAAAGGAGCAACAGTCTTCAGCATCTCTCGTCTTGGTGTTCTCCTTCGGGTCTTTGACATCAAAGTGCTAGTTGGATTGGAGGTTCGGGAAAGTGGATAGTTTTTCCACGACAAAGCTCCCAGTTAGCTATATTGCCAGTTTTGTGGGCCACTTACAGACACAAAATGCAATTGAAATTTCGGTGCAACATGAACAAGAAGATGCATTTAACGTTGAGCCCCTAGGGATCAAGTATCTATCTATCTATCTATTTTCATCTCATACATTGCGAAGAAATCGTTTAAATTCAAAGTTTGTACTGTCACCGACCTATGGTTTCTTCGCAATGTATTCATTGAGTTAAATGTTTCTTCGCAATGTATTCATGAGTTAAAAACGCATCTTGTTGTCACGTAAGGCCCTGTTCATGTTGCACAGAAATTTTAATTGCATTTTGTGTCTGTTAAGAGGCACAAAGACACTCTCCAGATCATGCCCCTAAAACGTCATTTTTGAACCCCCCTTTCACTGCAGTTAAACTAATCATGGTTTCCGGTTGTTTTCTGTTTTGTTCTTAGTGCATAATGGCATAGCACCCAGCTACCCAGCCACCCAGCTGTCCAGCACCCAGCTACCCAGCCAGCCGCCAGCTACCCAGCCACCATCTGCCCAGCTACCCTGCCACCAGCTACCCAGCCATTCAGCACCCAGCTACCCAGCCATCCAGCACCCAGCTACCCAGCCAGCCCAGCACCCAGCTACCCAGCCAGCTGTCCAGCCACAGGCACCCAGCTACCCAGCCAGCCGCCAGCTACCCAGCCACCATCTGCCCAGCTACCCAGCCACCCAGCCATCCAGCACCCAGCTAGCCCAGCACCCAGCTACCCAGCCAGTAGGGGTGGGCGATATATATCGTCTGCGATAATATCGTGATTGTTGTTTTAACAATGTGCAATATCGAGTATTTAAATTACTTATGGGGGAAAACACTCGAAATCACGCATTGAAGACTCATACATTCCCAGGAGGTGTATGCGGGAGAAGCCCCTGGCTGCAGCAGAGCAAGTGTCACGTGATCACTAGTGGGTCACAACGTTGTCCCACGCACGCCTAATGTTTATTTTGTGCAGCGAGAGTAGCCTACTTTTGACAAGTATCTGTTCAAGTAGCATTGATGAGACAGTCACGTTTTTTCCTACACGGTACTATATGGAGAGAAAACATTAGCCTTTGAGTATTTTAATAGTCAGTTGTAAACAAAGAACTATTCTCAAGTAACTCTTTTGTAAATGGACTTCGAAGTTCGCTGTAAATATCTACGTTTACCGATTATGCTAACGTTAGCATCTCTATGGGATTTCTCATATACATTAGCCATAAGCTAACGCATTAGTTTCTATTCTGTAACTTGGAATAGTAGCCTCTTGGAAGGCTAGTGCTCTTAAACAAAACAGAAGGAAATAAATGATATGTAGCCTACTCTGTTGGTCTGCTTAGTTTTACAGTGAATCCTATGTAAAGGTTTGAAAGGAACTTCAGCCTCAGACTTTCTCTTGGGAAACTGTTAGGCCTATTCATCTTCTCTAATGTAGCTGGCTAGACCATGTCATTGCCACACACTCAAGTGGGGGCAGAATTGGAAATGTGTCATAGAGTGGCATTGGTTGATTTGGTTAAAAAGTCACAGGTTAGGTTATTGGTTATTATTGTAATGATGCTATTCATAAATAATTAGCGGTAAAGTAACTCAGACTTTAACAAAAAAATGTTTTAAAGGATATCGACTAATTATCGTTATCGTCAAAATCACAAAAAATATCGAGATATTATTTTTTGTCCATATCGCCCACCCCTACCAGCCAGCTACCCAGCTGTCCAGCCACAGGCACCCAGCCATCCAGCACCCAGCTACCCAGTCATCCAGCACCCAGATACCCAGCTGTCCAGCCACAGGCACCCAGCCATCCAGCACCCAGCTACCCAGTCATCCAGCACCCAGATACCCAGCCATCCAGCACCCTACCAAAACATATAATAAAGCATAATGAAATGTATTTAATTTTCCTGTGTTTTTTAACAGATACATACGCATATGTACAACATAATTTAAGTATATAGTGAACCTAGACTAACCATTAAATCACAAAACACATCTTCAATCACCGTCTGGTATGGGAGCTCTGACAGTCGCACCAAGAGGAAATTAGAGAGAGTTGTCACCAAAGCCTCCAACATCACTGGCTGTGACCTTCCATCAGTCCACTCTCTGTATGCTGAACGCAGCTTGAACCGAGCAACCAAGATCATCAGGGACGCCTCACATCCGAGCCATGATCTCTTCCAACGTCTGCCCTCTGGAAGACGCTATAGATCTCTGAAGACAGGAACGACGCGCTTCAACAACAGCTTCTACCCTTCAGCAATTAGACTCCTGAACTCCTGAAGATTTGCAACTCTAGTTATTTATTTATATTTATTTAATTTATCCCCTCCCGCTATTAACCCAACCCCCCCCCCAAACGGACTGAGCTACAAAAAATACCACCAACATTGTTGTGTGGCAATTCAAGTTTCTATTCTATTCTAAATGATCAGCAATTAAGTCACAATTACCAGCAATAAAGTCATACAGACAGCTGAATAAATTAAAATAAATAATAATAAAAAAAAAAATACATAATTTCTATGTAAAAGCAAACATGTAGCACAATTATGGTATCATTTAGGGTCAGTTATGACTACATTTTGGCTGGATTATGGGATTTAGGATTCTTTTTGGGACATTTAAGGCTATAGTTTGGAAATCCAAAATTGGTTTTGTGGGCGGTGGTAGTGTAGTGGTTTAGGAGCTGGGCTAGCGTGCAGTAGCCTGAAAGTTGTTGGTTCAATTCCCAGCTTCCACCGTTGTGCCCTTGAGCAAGGCACTTAACCCCAAGTTGCTCCGGGGACAATGTAATCCCTTGTAATATAGCTGACATATGTAAGTCACTTTGGAACCATACAACTTTACAATCACACTGTATCATAGTGTTAATGTGTTGAGTGAAGCTAGACATGTTTCGAATATTTTTGTTACCATGTGTGTTTATTCCTGCCATTACAAAAACTAGCATCTCAGCTAATGTTATGTTGCGATTAGAGCTAGCTCACGTCACAGGTGACATGTCGTTTTTCTCGTTATGTCTTTTCCACAACTGATAGCCGAAGAATCATATAATATACTGTCAAACTCGTAACATGACAAATTATATTAAAAATTCACAGACAACATATGTTCACTTTCATGGCACAATTCAAACGGGACCAGAAAATAATTATTTTCTCACATTCACTTGCATTGACGATTTTTCAATCTAGAGGTCCACTGGGGGTTTAGCGGATGGGCGGGACTTACCAGCTCTTGTGTTGACGAACTGACCGAAGTGTCGGTTAAATAACCCGGTTCGTGTCACTGAGCCGGGAGAATCGAGTGCCAAACGTCAATAACCGACTCAGTGTTCCCAGAGTCACAAAAAAATTGGTACATATTTTACTCAGGAGTCGGGACAAATGCCTGTACGCCGCCCGGGCGATTCAGTCGACATAAATTGTACATTTTCAGAAAGCTGATGATGTGAGGATGCCATTTCACCCCCATGTTGAGGGGGCACAAGACTTAGTTTTCTCAGCTCAACAACTTGAATGTCACTATACCATACCATTGTTTATGACGCGGTTGGCACATGATGATGCCCTACGCCGCCTGGGCGATTCAGTCGACATAAATTGTACATTTTCAGAAAGCTGATGATGTGAGGATGCCATTTCACCCCCATGTTGAGGGGGCACAATATTTAGTTTTCTTAGCTCAACAACTTGAATGTCACTATACCATACCATTGTTTACGACGCGGTTGGCACATGATGATGCCCGTAGGCCGCCTGGGCGATTCAATCCGCATAAATTGTATATTTTCTGAAAGCTGATGATGTGAGGATGCCATTTCACCCCCATGTTGAGGGGGCACAAGACTTAGTTTTCTTAGCTCAACAACTTGACAACAATGTCTAATTAATTAACAGCCTAATAAACAATAAATAATACTATACAAATCATATAACACATAAGAAGCTTCATAAACTAAACGTATTTTTGAACATTAATAATAAATTATTTATTTCACATAGGTTTATGATATAGGGTTAGTCAAATCAAAAGTTTGTTTCATTATTCTGAACGATCTCCATTAAACCCAATGTGGTTAGCGGGACTTTTATTTTGAAAAAATGGCTAACTCTTAGCCGCCTTTGCTAGCAATAGATACATCCGGCATGAACATTCTATTTTCGCTAGGTTCACGCTGCTATCAATACCGTTTACCGTCTATGGTTTTACTTTTTCCCATAGGAAACATCATCACCTCATGTGAGAATAAGAGGTGGGAAAACTGGGGGAAGATTCTGCTAACGGAGTTGCCCAGTTGTTGGCTTGTCGCCACAAGTGCTTCATTTGTAGCCTAGTCATAATGTGAACTTGGCAATTTGCCGTTTATTGAAAGCTGCATAATATTCTTTCACAAGCGCCTTACACCATATCTTTTAAGCAATACAGTTGTTTATTTAAGATTGGCGAGCGTATGTTTTAACCTTTGTTGCAGCATCCATGTTTATCACACATTACGACGGCATAGCACATGAACACTCGCAGGAAAAAAAACGTAATCACGGGGCGGTCCCTGGTATTCCCAGATGGCCTGAACCATAGACTGTATATATAGAACTGGACAGTGTGGCTGCATTCTACAGTGTTCTATGGAATTGAAGCCACCGAGGCGACGCCATCTTGGAAAATTTGGAGCCAATTTGAAGTGCGGCTGCGCAGCAAAGGTTGAAGCATGCGCAGTGAAGAGGAGTCGCGGTCAGGCACGCCCACTCAGTTGCCACTCAGCGAGTTAAACACGCCCCTTGTCAAGTGAAACCCGCCCCCTTCTCCTTTCCACAACGCAGGTCGACTCGGCGCCGAAGGCTAGCTGGCTGGATGAATTTTACGGCTGTGACTGAGTTAGCTAAACAGTACAAACAACAATCGGTTTGTTCTTGTCTGGTAAGTGTTGCGTATCAACTGAAAAGTTTTTTTGTCTATTGGTGTTCTTAAATACGTCTAAGAGAGCTTATTATGTTGATTATAGACTGTGACAATTTAGTATGGTGAATACTAATGAGCTAACAACAGAAATACGGACAGCGAATTACATGCTAACGTTAGCAGCTACATTAACGTTACCGGGAGGCTAAGTTAGTCGTTTAAGTGAAGATTAGCACACAGCTCCCTTAACAGTCGATGCATGATATACTTGGTTTTATTAGTTTTTGCTGTTTTCAAATATCATGTATACCATCTCAACATGGAGTAACCATTGACTGTACATGGGGATTAATAACACTAGACTGTCAGTACAGTATATGATGTGATAAAGCAACGGTATGATGTGATAAAGCAACGCAAGTTAACGTTAACGTAATGTGAAGCATGGACCTCATCAACCTCATGTTAATGTAACTACTAGCCAGTTTGCCAGCTTTGCGTTTTTTCTAACGTTAACGACAGACACCTCTGTTAGAGCTACTTCTGTGATGGTAGGTCGGTAGCATAGACTGTAAAAAATAGATCGGTAGGTCAATAGTGGTCCGTGTAACGCTTTGCAGTGCTATGTTCTATTTGCAGAATTCACATGAAAAAATATAAAAATAGGCTTAAAAATCCGTTATCCATTCTTTAGGACGGCACAGTAAATGTGTTATTGTTGCTTATTTTGATTTTCAATTGAGCACAGTTACGGTTTTCTGTTCAGAAGTTAAAAATTGAAATGATGCGTCAATTTTCTAATTTTCCTTTTTTGCCCTTGTGGTTGGACTGAACCACGAACACTGGGGGGAGAACACCATCTAGCTGGGCCAGGCTAGATGGTGGAAGGGAGCGCCGCCTGAAGTTGTTTGTGATTTTGACTCATTACTTTAGAGATTAATGACAAACTTTTTGGGAGAAGGCACGTTAAACATAACTTTCAGCCTATGTTGAACATATCTACAGTAGCCTATATTTGAATACCATGGCCATGCCATAGCAAATAATTCCCCAAAGCAGAATGCTTTGCCATCGACGTCAGTCTTGGCTATACCGGGCTATACAGGCTACCCCGAGCACTGTTTGACATGGTATTTTTGCTTATTTAACGCTTTACGCTAGACTAGGTTTCATTAGGCTAAACGAAGACACAACGGTGAGCCTAATTTATCCGTTTATCCATTTATTAATTTCAACAGCAAATAGCCTACATTGGCCTGTAGGCTACTGGGGCTCACGTAGGCCTACTCATAAGTGTCAGGACGCAGCAATGTCTCCCTCTGCATCTGAAGTTCTGATCTCGAGCTGACATTATCAATCGCTTGGCACCTTGATGCAAGCGGAACTGTGTTTGATAGCCTTCCATCTCTACATCTATTTTTTACAGTCTATGCTCTACATCCGCTGATAAAATGTGATCACCAACATCGCGCGCCAATATCTATCAGGTCACCCACCCCTACGCGTGGTTCAGCCCAACAAAAACAGTAAAAAAAGGGGCCAAAATCCAATATTAACTGAATTTTACTTTTGTTTCCAATCCAGTTTCTGTTTTCTTTATCTTGCGTGACTAATGACACATTTAGAAAATAGCAGCAATTATCTATTTGCTGACCAGTTAAAACAAATTGAAAATTGGATTATCGAACACATTTTTTATTTGGACCAGATGGATGGAACAAATAGAACAAAGCACTGCAAAGCGTTACACGGACCAATAGTTGTAGACCGCATAAGTGAATGATCGATAAATGAAACGCCTGCATTAAACACTAGCTGCTACGCCAAGAACCAGTCACTTCCCAGGGATATCGGTGAACATTTGAGAAAGACCGTAGTTTGTCATCTAACGTCCATGATCAGTCATACTGATAACGTTATTTTTCAAGCTGACGCAAGTTAATAACATTCACACCGCATATTTAAATGTGTAGTTAACATTATAGGTAGGCTGTGAAGTTTATTGCACACATTATATTTAATTAATTGGTATTACTAGTGGTGTTGAGTGCCTGATTAGATGCTTTGTAATGTTGTAAAATTGTCTGACTAACTTTATTGTAACTTTCCTTTTTGCAGGTAAGATATGGGTGATGGCTGAATGTACTGGAGGTGGCAGCAAGGTGGTCTCCATGGTCTACATTAGTCTGCAAGCAAGGGAATGCCTACGTGAAGATGTTTGGCTGGGGTGGTCTGAGGTGGCATGTCCTCCCCCTTTCTCCAAGTACCCTGACATCCATCTCCCTGACATCACCCACCGTCACTGGATCAACCTGAAGCCCCTTATACATGGGACATGGCACAGCACCACTACGTTCTGAAAACACATGACTTTCAATAACTTGCATGGCACCAAGAAAGGTCTGCCTCTGCTCTGAACCTTCTGTTAATGTGACATCATTTATACTTGAGGCTGTACACATCCCTTTGTTTCTATTTTCTTTATTGATGTCACCCAAACTTCAACTTTCTGTATGCCCCTGAACTCGCACAAATTGTAAATTGCAATGCGCCATTTAACTAGTGGTTTAGTCGAGTTAGTTAGTTGTAGTGGTGGGTATACTGTGAGCAACCCCAAATGTTATTAAATACATATCCTTGCCTATTTTAAATGGGTTTACTGTGTAGTTTACTGTGTAGTCCTGTGTATCACGTAGACTATACCACGGTCATTTAACTGCCTTGGTATTTAAGTCAGAGGCCATTGCTTAGTATTTAACTGTAGCCTACACAAAGATGTAGATGTTACAAGAATATTAATATCAGAATAATTATTGGTTGATACTAAATCAATATTGAATGTTTTTTTTTTTTTCTTTTGTGTGATCTATCATTCAGAATGCTGCAACATGACTGGTCTTCAATCAGCCAAAGAGGACACATCGTAACTCCTCTCCTAGTTACTCTCCATTGGCTCCCTACAGTAGACAGAATTAAATTGAAATCTCTCACTTTGGCCTATAGGACACTGACTGGATCTGCTCCTTGTTATTTTAATTCAATGATCAAGATATACATCCCCAACCGCCCACTGTGGTCTTCTGATGAGCTTCTGTTGTGTCGACCAATCTTAAACGCTAGGTCAAATTCAAGACCTATTCAAATTCAATTTTCCTCAGTGGTTCCATGTTGGTGGAATGAGTTGCCCAGTGCTCTTCGTTCTTGTGATAGTTTTTGGTCTTTTAAGCACTTCTTATACATTATGGTTTGTATGCAGTAGTACTGTTTTATTTTCATTATAGGCTGTTGATTAATTTGACATTGTTTATTATTGATATTCTCCTTAATGTAGTCTTACCATGTTATTGTTATTATATTATTGATTGAATGGGCATTATTATTTATTATTGCTTTCCCCCCTCATTGTTTATTTCATTAGGCTATTGATTGATCCCTGTTTTAAGTATTATATTGTTTTGTATTTGTTAAGGGTAACCATAACCATCATCATCATAATGTGGTATTTTCTTATGCACTTGAAACAAAGAATAAAAATGTTTCTTTAAACGTAGTACCACTTTAAACACATCACACACTGAACAGCAAAGTAGCTTCCTGATTATGTGTAAAATGTTTACAGAGTATCCTGTCCTGATGTAGTAGGTCCATGTTCTCATATTTTTACAGCTGACATGAAGGCTGCAGTATTACATTTTTGATATATAATGGAGCACCCTCTGGTGAAAGACTAGCAAGCCTGTGGTAGAGGCATACGATTTCAGACATATTGAGAGAGCCTATCAATGAGTTGTCACAGTTTTCAATTTAGACGTATTATTTTGAAATGATGTACGTCTACGGGAGGATTTACACATCACTGGCAAGACCTGATCAAATCATACTAATGCAAAATGCTTCTCCAGCAGTGCAATCGCAGGTAACAACGATACCTTAACGCATTTTCAGATACCGCTGTTCTGAGCATACTAAGCAAATTGGCCATTTGTAACTTTGAATCCCTCACGTTAAGCTATGGCCCAATAATGTGTTCACTAAAACACAAGTAACGTTATTTGTCGGGCTGATTCATAAATGGGCATACCGAGGTTGTCGACCTAGCAGGCTAGGTGGCGTTTTTTTGCCATTCGCAAAACTAAGCAAGAGTTAACGTTAATGAAACTTTACATCGCCTTCTCCAGTGACAAAGTATATTCAAATGAAGTTGCAACAATGATGGCGGCAATCACTGGATACGTCACTTCGGATCAATATAGCAGAGCCCTTTTACTTTACCTATCAACTGGCTAATGCTAGCAAGATGTAGCATGCTATGAGCTAATATACTTAGCATCTACGAAAGAACAGAACATATCTTTTTTCACAAAGAATCTGTCACAACTAACAACGATGTCTCTTACCAGAACTACACAATGTATGACTATCAATATGTATTTAGTCAGACTGTGATAAGATATAGCCTAATGATAATAACAGCAACACTTACTTAGGTTAGATTATGTGTCGAAATCAGGTGTTGTTAAAATAAGTGAGCGATGACGCGGTAGTGTCTGCAGCCTAGACGGTAAAACGTAATGGACAAAGCGTCGTGTCTGCAGCCAGCCAGCTGTCAATCATAGGTGTAAACACGCCCTTTTAGATTTGTTAATATAACATTAAAAAAAATAATTTCAGCGAGAAAAGAAAAATTGTGTGTATTGAAGCATCTTGAAAACTATTTTTTCGAATAAAAAGTTGTTGATACAAAAATAGTTTTAGATGAGAAAAGTGACACGGAAAGTTGGCTACTTGGCCATTGAAATACATGGGGATGGGCGGAGTTACACATTGTACTGCAGCCAGCCACCAGGGGGCTCTGGACTAACGCTCGCATCACTCTTAACAGACGGCACACTGTCCAGTTCTATATATACAGTCTATGGCCTGAACGCACTATAATCAGCTGTTCAGCAGCGTGTTACGGTAGTCGCGCTTTTCAGGGAAGAGTGATGCTGCTAGTCCGTTGTCCAGCGGCAGGAGGGTGGCACCGACTGTGATATGTTTGCAAACAGTCAACCTCTACAGAGGTGAGCCTCCATTACAGGATCAATCCTTACTGTTAGCCTACATATGTTGTCGGCTTCCTCGGAAAAGTTCCCCACGCCACGCCATTGTGGACTACAGCAGCCAATTAAATGCGTGTAGCCTATTTCAGTGCGGGTTTTTTCCAATCAAATGACTCAAGATAGGTCTAAAATTCTATCTATTCACTACCGTAGATCCTAGAACATCACACCGCCTGATTATAACGGTATTGCTGCGTCATCGCACAAAGTTAGGTAACTGCTGCCTTACGCCATGTCATGGCTTCGGTAGGTAGGCTAGACCTACATAGCCCCAGTGTTACAACGTGATCTCACGAGATGGCGTAAAATAGCACGCCACTTTTAAAGCAATTTAGCGTGTCATGTAACGCCTTTCAGTCTTTTAGCGTGTCTTTTCACGCCCATTGTGGATCAATGACAGCCTGTTACGGCGTGTCATTTGACGAACTAGTAAAAAGATATCAACCCAGCTTCCATCCAGCTTGGAGGGACATTTCAAGGTAAGACGTCAATCGGTTGTAATGATTACAATTACATTGTACTAGCCTATATTACATCATATTTCCATTTTCTCTCCCCCATAATTTTGCAAAATTGTAAGATCGTTAGGTTTGGTTAGCCTCTATTCATTGTTTGGTGTATCAGCTAAAGTTAGGAAACGTTAACCGTTAGCCTATGCTTGCTTGCAAATAACCTAACGTTACCCTACAACACACATAATTAGTAATGTTGAAGTTGTTGAATAGCATGATCTATATAGGCTAATCTATAGATTGTATACATATCCTAATAAAGTGCCATTATAGGTGGTAGGTTAAGGTGTTGTAATTTTAACTTTGTTAGCAATAGCCATGGTAAGGCTATTAGATAGCATGCTTGTCCAAAACAGGCATGTGCAATCGAATGTAATCCTCAGATGAATGCGCATAATATAATAACCTTAGTCAAGAAGTGCTTTTGTATTTGAGCTAGCTTTATGCAATCTGTTACAGAGTTAATACAACTACATGTAATTAATAATGTTTTGTGAATACAGTAATAACGTTTTCCTGATGTCCCAATTCAACTTAATTAACTATGGTCATATTGTGGTTGTTGCTAGGGTAATTTGAATGCTTGCTATGGTGTTGCTAGGGTAGATATGGTGGTTGCTATTAAAATAACACGGTTGCTATGGTGGTTGTTAGGGTAAGCATGTTGGTTGCTATGGTGGTTGCTAGCTTGACATTATACAAGTGGTTGCTAGGGTAATTAAGATGGTTGCTAGGGTGTTGCTATCGTAATTAAGGTGGTTGCTTGGGTGTTGCTAGGGTACATATGGTGGTTGCTATGCAAAATAACAAAGCAGTGGAATTGCTAATGTTTAGCCATTTTTACATTTTTAGCCAAAAAAAAACTCACTTATGTTGGTCCGATCAGTATGAAATTAGAATATGTTGAACAACGGGACATCACAAACAATCCAGGTTCAGTTTTGAGTCGGTGGATTATTCCCGGAAGGAGATAAATGGTTCAAAGCGTACAAGGTTTCCCATTTCTGGCGCGGTAACGCTAGGAGCTAGAGGGATGGGACCAAGACGCACGGCACTGGCTTGAGGCCCCTGACAACTGTTCCAAAGGTGGGATCTCTGAGACACCCACACAAAAAACTTTGAAGGAAAAACTTTTAAAAAGTTGACCACTCCCACTTCAGAGGTGGAGTTTTGGGTGGTAGCATGACTGAAGTCTGACTGAAATTCAAGTCAGACCTTCTGCACATGACCCTCATGGAGCGTGCAAAGTTGCATCAACAAACTAGCAACCACAACCCTATTCTCAACCAAAATGATTACCCTAGCAACCAGCATAGCAACCACTTTATTTAGCATAGCAACCACCAAATCTCCCCTAGCTAAGTAGCCTAAATCATATATTTTTGGAATGCACTCAGATATATTGTACATTCAAAGATCAACTGGACAGCTGTATCTTACCACCCAGATAGCAGACTTTCTGGCAGCACTTTGGCATACATCTGGCGATTTTGGGCTTTGATATGGCAGACCAAAACTTTTGGCTTCAATGTGGCATGATTATGGGCAGCCATAACAGATAAGAAGGCGCCAGTAGTGTATGGCTGAATTATGGCATATATCTGGTCAACCGTAGCGTTAGATCAAGAGCGGGGACAGCATCTGATGACGCATACAGGCTGTTTGGCATGTTTATGGACAGCCAGAAGATGGGCGAAGAGCGGGACAGAGTCTACCCGTATGTGGGTGAGTTCTGGCATGTTTCTGGCTAACCAAAAGACTCAGCAAAAGACCGGGAATTTTCCATGGAATTTTCAAACTTTCTACTCGAACAAGACCCAGCCGCCCAGTTCGACCAGCGAGCAATCACAGTTGAGGTATGTATGTCTCCATTAATCTTTTAAGTTTTATATTCAGGGAAGTGTATTCAATAACCTTTGTCTAGCAATTGTACAGCTTTTAAACATGTTAAACATATTTACGCGTTATTGATTTACTCGTAGTAACATTGGATTTGCTGTGATTGTACCCTTTAATGTGAGACAGTTAGAAGCTAGCTGCTAACGTTAGTTCCCATGATACTGTTAACGTTAAGATGCTAGTTCCCGCGACGGTATTCCTGCAGTTCTGGTAGGCTGTTATGGTTAATAAGGATTAGATAATAAGAACAAGAATTAGCAAATACCTGCCTAATACGAAACATGTTGTGGTTTAACGAGGTAACGTTAATTGAGCCGATATTAACGGGGAGCTCCCAGTTAAGTTAGCCATCTTGCCAGTTTTGTGGGGTGTGCATTTGTGCCTCTTAACAGACACAAAATGCAATTCAAATTGGCCATTATGTGACAACAAGATGCGTTTTCATCTCATACATTGCGAAGAAATCATTTAAATTCAAAGATTGTACTGTCACCAACCTATTTTCCCAATTTCCCATCGGTCGCTTTACCAAAAGCCTAGAAGACTTGATCACGGAGGTCATAGCAACTTCGCGACTAAACTTGCAGTTTATTTCCCCGCAATGTATGAGTTAAAAACGCATCTTGTTATCACGTAAGGCCCTGTTCATGTTGCACAGAAATTTTAATTGCATTTTGTGTCTGTTAAGAGGCACAAAAGACACTCTAGATCAGTGGTCCCCAAACTTTTTCTTCCGAGGGCCAGCTCACTATGCCTGGCTCTAAGAAAGGGCCAGAGACTCGGAGTATATCAGTAACCTTAAAATAGCTTAGTGCTGTGAACAACAACAGTCCACCTTAGTTGAATATTCCATTACATTTAATCATAGGCTACTGGAATTTAATACCATTGTTAGCTGTGTTTATATTGCCATCACGCCATGTAAAATGTAGCTCAAATGAAATAATACTAATAAAAAAGACTTTAGCATTCCCAAAAGTATTAGCAGGGAGTCCCAAAAGTATATTTTATCTAAAATGTGTGAACTCTGAACTCTGTGTCTTTGCATACACAGCTGAAGTTGGACAAGCAATATCCTACAAATAATTTAATAATCAAACTATGAGAGTTTTATGAAGTGCTGGCAAAAACATCTGAAATGACCACCATTCTAACTTCCACTCACCTGATGAGAACTTTGAAGTGTGAATTTGGATGAACATTTGAACAAGTGAATAAAAAATAGAAATGATTATCCCGGGAAGTCCCAGAAATATGACTTGAATAGAAGTTAGTTAGTTATTAACAATTAATTGATAAACTTTTAGAATACTTTGAGCACTGATGCAGTCAGCATAGGCCTCTTTACATTGTTTGCAGGTAAGCCTACATTTCATTCCGTTTTCAATGGTAAACGCGAAACAGCGCCAAAACAACCACCAGTGGACAAAAATAGTATTACACGTGTACTGTTAAGACTCGCCATAGAGAATGAATGGGGGAAATTACGGAGGTTATAGTTTGGCAATGTCATATATGTTTTGGGGGGCCACCCAAAATGAGGGTTTGGGGACCACTGCTCTAGATCATGCCCCTAAAACGTCGTTTTTGTAACCCCCCCCCCCCCCTTACTGCAGTTAAACTAATCATGGTTTCCGGTTGTTTTCTGTTTTGTTCTTAGTGCATAATGGCATACAGTCAGTGGAGTAATATACGGAAGAAGGCTCTTAAAAAAGTGGATGTCCTGCTTAATTCCTTTGAGCATGAAATGCTCAGCGACTCTGAAATTGAGTTTGCTATAAACAGTGATGATGATGTAGCTGATAGTTCTCAGTTGTGTGCTCTAGACATGCCAAGGGAGGATTTTGAAATGGAAACTGATGACAGTTCTGATGGTGATGATGATGATCATGATAGCGTTTCCCAGTCTGAACAGCCCAGTCTGACAAAGGTGTTGTCAGACTGGGCTGTTCAGTATGCCGTTTCTTTAGTTGCTCTATCGGCACTTCTGTCCATTCTAAGGGTTTACCACCCTTGTCTACCAAAGGATGGTCGATCTTTGTTGAAAACGAAGGTACATTACATGGTGGAAAATTTAGCAGGTGGCTCTTTCTACTATTTTGGAATCATGAATGCACTTAGTAAAACTTTGGAGAAATTGTCAAGCAAAGTCCATGACTCACATCTATTTAAAATACAACTGAACATCGATGGCCTGCCACTTTTCAAAAGCTCCTCTTTGCAGTTTTGGCCCATCTTGGGTATGTTACAGTTAGACCCAATGAGAAGACCTGTTTTGATTGCTTTGTTCTGTGGGAATTCCAAACCAATGTCCTTGACTGAGTACCTGGGTGCTCTTATAAATGAGCTGAGGATGTTGGCAGATGGATTTGTAATAGGTGGGAAGAAGTGTTTTCTTAAAGTCGGTTCAGTTATGTGTGATGCTCCAGCCAGAGCTTACGTTAAAGCCATCAAGTCTCACACAGGGTATTCCGGGTGCGATAAATGCACTCAGTCAGGTATTTACATCAGTCATCGCATGACTTTCCCTGATGTATGCTGCCCGTAGGACTGATGAGCTTTTCAAGGCTGGTAGTGATGAGGACCATCATGTAGGACACTCACCCCTCACAGAATTGGACTTTGGCATGGTCAGTGGTTTCCCCCACGACTACATGCATTTGGTTTGTCTCGGTGTGGTTCGTAAGCTGTTTGACTTGTGGATGGGGACTGCTGGACCTCTACGCTGCCGCATTTCCGCTAGACAGTCCAGTCTTATCTCAGAGAAACTGCTCAGTTTGAAGCCTTATGTGTCTGCAGAGTTTGCAAGAAAGCCAAGGGAACTAAAAGAAAGATTAAGGTGGAAAGCAACTGAACTCAGGCAGTTTTTACTGTACACGGGTCCAGTTGTTTTAAAGAATGTTTTAGCTGCGGAGGTGTATGAAAATTTCATGCTGTTGTCAGTTGCCATACATATTTTGGCAAGCCCCTTGTTATGTCATGTAATGAATGACTTTGCCGGATCTTTACTGTGCGCATTTGTGGAGCATTTCCAAAAATTATATGGTGCCGAGTTTGTTGTCTACAACATTCATGGCTTAGTCCATCTCAATGAAGACGTGAAGATTCATGGTCATTTAGACCTCATATCTGGGTTTCCTTTTGAAAATTACTTGGGTAAATTGAAGAAAATGGTCAGGAAACCTCACAGTCCTTTGGCCCAGGTAATTAGACGTGTGTCGGAAATGACCAGCATCAGTGCTGAGACATTAGAGAAGCATACATTTACAGCAAGGGGGGAACACCAAGAGGGGCCTGTGCTTCTATACCCTACTGCAAAGCAATTTAAACATGTTTTGTATGATGGTGTTGTGATGAAAACGTCACATGGTGACAACTGCTTCAGGATCAACAATGACATTGTCTTAGTTCAAAATATACTTTTATTTGAAGAGGTCTATTATGTAGTGTATTGGGCATACAGCAAAAATGAGTTTTTCTTTACTTATCCACTAAATTCCTCTGAATTGGGCATCCTAGTTGTTTCAAATCTGTCACCAGACCTTCAATGTGCAAGGCTGGACAGAAATGTAAAAAAATATGTCAGGCTTCCACGTGAGGTTGAGGACAACTTTGTTGTTTTCCCTCTTTTACATCTTGAATGATCTGTTAAATTCTATCTATCTTTTCTATCTATCTATATAAAAAATAAAGTTACAGTTTCAGTTACGTGGTTTACATAGTTCAGTTACATGATTACACGGTTTTACCTAAAAAGACATGCCAAAAAGCTTTGTTTGTTGATAGAGGCCCTGAAATGCTGAGAGGTGGTTGTAAATTATTGTTTTCTGTGGCTGCTACTCTTATTGCTGTCTGAGCCTCACTGAGTGAACAGTTTCCATAGTTGATAAAGATGTAGCTTGTCAGCAAACTCTCCAAAGTGCAGTGGTAGGATTTTGATCAGTCAAAGCCTCCTGAGTCTCTTCAAGAAGTTGTCAATGTGCAAGACTTGGTCCCACCACGTTATGTTAGTATACATTTTACACATTAGGTTGGTGTTAATTGTTGTGATGTTATTTACTTCCTATAGAAATCATAAAATGTTTTTTCCGTCATTACAGGAAACTATGTATCACATTGTCAGCTTTGATGATTTTGATGAGGTTGAGGTGGTGCCAGCGACCTGGGTCAATGGGGGAGTCTGTCGGTGGCCCCCTTATAAAGGAGAAGGGTTGCAGAGGGCCATAAAGAACTTTCAGGAGCCAGACAACACCTGGGCCCTGTATAATGTCCGTGTGCTATACACAGGTGAGTGAGTGAATAAGTTATAAACTGATAACTATTAAAAGATCAGTGACATAATGTTAAAATTGAGTTCTGTTTTAAACAGATAATTATCACGAAGCGAGGAAAAGGTTGCCACTCGCAGAGCAACAGACTGATCTTCAGTCAGAGGCAGAGATTGATGCTGGACGACCCCAAAAAAGAACAATCAAGTAAGAAGTTCACAAAACTAAAGTGCTTTTGTTTTTTTGCAAATTGTCTCCCCTTTATTACATTATTTTTTAATTATATTATATTTTATTATGACAATAGTTTCTATTTTTTAAATTGTTGACTGGTGAATACTATGCCAAAACAAATATGTGACCCTGCAAGGCGAAACCAGACGCTTTGGTAAAATTTACAAAATTAAGTCCAGAAGAGGAGAAAATCACCTTTTCAAGTAAATTGTCATGTGCGATAGTGTGAGGGCACAGCTATTATTAGCCTTACGGTAGCGTGACTTTGAAGCGGATTACTGACTATGTCCAGTTACATCAACCGAGTGAGTGTCTTTTTCTGCCCCCTAGTTAATACCTGTGATGGTCATAAGGTGTCACTATAGAATATAATTAATGTATTTCGGGGGAAGGAAGTTCTGTGTACACAGATTGTGTATAGGCCTACTTTTAAAATGCGCGACGTCAATGGAAAACTTCTCCTGGTCCGTAAAATGACGCCAGGATATTTCTAAAAGTTCGTGCTTTTGACCGTTCGTGCCCTGAAAGGCAAGTCTTTCACATTCATATTCGGTTACATCTGCCACGAACGATAGAGAGCTGACACATGGAGTAACGAGTAAAGAGTAATGAGTAAATTTTAGCTCTACCGTAAAACCTTATAGCGCCGTGGACAAAGGGAATGACTGCTAATGTGTTGAATCTTCACCTAAATAAAGTCAGTGTTTAACAGTCAAAAAACGTATGTTTATCCATGAAATTTGTTCACAATATGAAAGTGTAGACTGTATACTGTGGAATTATGCGAAAAAGTGAAATTCGACATTTTAACCTGTATGTTTGTTTATCGTGGATTTTCTCAAAATAGCACTGTGCGCAAAGCGACTGGTTTCGCCTTGCAGGGTCACATATCCACTTTGTCTATTATTGTGGTGTTTTTCTTGTGTATTTGTCTCCAAAGGCGGAATCGGCACTTCGATGTATATGAGAGTGACGATGAAGAGGTGGCACCCAAGAGGAGCATGCTACCAAAGCCCCCTCAGATACCATCACCATCACGTTTCCGGCGATACATTATCAGCCCACAATCGGACCAAGTGGGGTTCTCGGAGATTGGAAACAACGAGATCTCAAATAACCATGTAATAAATGTTCACTCAGTTTCAGTTCTTGATATTATAAGTACATTTAGACCTAGGTTTAATGAGAAATAAATGTTGGATGTTTAAATTAGTTAAATGTAAAGATTCAAAGCATTACTGTTAAGTGAATATTTTTTTACCCATTTCTAGCATGTAACAACCCTTGGGTCAACATTGCGCCAGGCCATTGATGCAGTTAATTTAACTGAGGTACCCAATGGTGAAGTTGACACAGGGCCAGCTTTAAACCAGGGCCAGATTAGGGAGGTTCAAGCAGCTCCAGAGGCCCCAAGACAACGCCTGAAAAATTCATCTGTCTGTGGACAATTATGTGGATGTAAGAATTATTGTATTGCATTGTATTGTTGAATTATTGGAGGCTTCGATAGATAGATAGAGACACTAATTTTCTGCTGTATTGTTGAATTATTGGAGGCTTCGATAGATAGATAGATAGATAGATACACTAATTTTCTGCTTTCTTGTTGAAAATGCTTTACAGCTTTGCTGCATGACATGCTGGTGAAGCAGGAAATAATAATAGAGCAGCAGAAAAATATAGTGAGAATGGTGCAGGATCTACATGATGCCTTTGCCTCTGCTACCGACGGCTCCAATGTTACACAGGGGACAGTGTACAGGCACAGTGCTTATTTTCCATTAAAGGGCCCAGATGATTTAATGGTTCTGGAAAGAGACCTTCAGTCTGTTCTGGAACTGAAGAAGGATTTAGTGAGTTGTTATATTTCATAGAGACAGAGTAAGACAGGTTAATGTAATTGTAGTTGATTTGAAAATCAATGTGGATAATTCTCTACTTTCAGACTCTTTTGCTTGGACTAGCAGGGGGTGCCACCTTAAAGATGAACTGAACTGAAATAATCAACATTGATAATGTGTTGATTATGACAATTAAAAATAAATGGCACTAAAAATGTAATTAAAAAAATCAATACGTAGCCTTTTTTAAGCAACACCAAAATTGCGTTTGTTAGTATTAGAACGCTGCCCGTTTCAATGACGTCATTGGCATGGTAGGACCTGAGAAGTTCTATAAACAACAGCTGCAGCATATTATGTATACACGAAAATTAGTCATTTTAATGGCATGGGTTACACATTTGAGCCCGTGAGGGACAGGCCTGTAGTGTCTTGACTACCACTAGATGGGGGACGATCGGTTTCAGGCTCCAGCTCAACCTTCAGTAGGATCATTTGGGTGAAAATGACTGTGGGCGCTGCCGGAGCATGGACACTGGAATCTATCTGTTGCAAAGCAGTGGCGAAACGTAGGGAAAATGTTCGAGGAAGCCAAAGTGACGGGGAAAATATGTTTATTTATGTATGTGTTTATTTCGGGGCGTATACATTTTGTGCAATGTATAACATAGATACATTTTGTGCGGCACAACATAGGCTACTGTAGGCCTAGCCTACAGGTCATGTAGAAAACTGGACGAGGGGCGCTTGAGACAGCAACACGCACGCTGTCTCTCTGTCTCCCTCCATCCCTCACACACACACATTGCCTACTGTACATCCTCCACACAACTGCATACTCACTCACCACCACTACATTAGGCCTATGCGAAGCTACGGTGCATACAAATAAGCTATATAACACGCATTGTCACGGCAATGTAGGCTAACGCAGTCTGGACTACTGGCACTCGTAACAGCAACTCACACAGGCTCTCCCTCCCTCCCTTAAAACTGTTAAAAACTTCGTCACCCCAAGTTGACCCCAGACACACGGAGGATACACGAGTTTGCCGTTTATTTTAGGCTAACGTTAGTGGAGAGTTTGCAGATTTTTACCTTGTGGATGTTGATATTGCACGAGTCTCTTGGATAGCAGCACTGCGAGTTAAACTCCCTCGCATCAACAATCTGCCCTGAGACGGTGAACAACTGGCTTCAGGGTGAGTAGAAATGGACATTGGATTCTGTTTACAGACCCGCTGTGGTTTAGTCACCAGCTAGTAAACGCATTATTATTGATCTGTGATATCGTCGGAGTCATGGTTTATACTCTCTATGGTCGGAGTGCTAGCTTGTGGAGTTTGACATAAGAGTGTTTCAAAGGTGTTTAGCTGCTAGCCCTTTCCTAGGTTGGATCGTATGGTAGCCTAACACTGGACCTCATCTGAGGCTACTTCGAGATATTATTCCAAAGGGGACAGATAGGCTACTGCACTTAAAACTTTAAAAGATTGAACGAACCTTCCCTGGACTTTGTAATTGCGACCAGTGACTGCATTGGGTGAACGAAGCCGAAGTTGAAACTTAGGCTCTATGGCACATAGACAGTGGGCT
Organism: Alosa sapidissima; assembly: GCF_018492685.1. Taxonomy (NCBI): domain Eukaryota; kingdom Metazoa; phylum Chordata; class Actinopteri; order Clupeiformes; family Clupeidae; genus Alosa; species Alosa sapidissima. The sequence continues at coordinate 33,197,514 of NC_055962.1, read as the reverse complement.
CGCCCTTCTACGAATTGAAAAAGACTACAAGCTGCCCCACCGAGTTTGCGATAAAGTAAGCAAGAAAAGGGTTTTTTAAGTCAGGATATGTCGGGTCAATGGCATTTATTCGTCCAACGTTACAGACCAGTTTCCATAATGCACATCTTATCAATAGTTTGAATGTCGTGTGTGTTTCTGCTCATTGACAAAATTGCGTTCAGTATGATTCATGCCCAATTAATTTCCCCTGTTAAAGTGTTCGCCTTTGTTTCACTAGTTTGGTTTTGATTTTTTATGAGATTTAGGCTAGCCTACGATAAACAGCTTATGGCCAATATGTAACTCAGCTAGGCCTAATGTTAATTTCCTCAGCCATGTCAGCTAGCCTCAGACTCATTATCTGCTATGGCTGCTAGTGCTAGTGCAGAGTAGCTTACCATGCCAGTGACGTAGCCGATTGTTGAAATCCAACATGGCGGCGCCCATGTAACAACAACAACACTTTCAACGTACAATTTTATCCCTTTTAATAAATTCAGCCATTTTAATCATTGTACCAATGAGAAGAAATAAAATACATCTGTTATATTACCTTTACTTCAAATTCCAGTTCAGTTCATCTTTAAGAGAAACTGTTTGGAGGGTTTTACAAAGGGTCTTCACCAATGAATTTTCTCAGAAGGTCACCTGGAGGGGGTTGAGTGGAAAGGTGGCCTTTGAAAAACAACTTCTGAAAACCATAGTAATAGGTTGGTTTGACCATTTCATTACTTTTTTTCTCTCTTGCCTAATCCTCTATTACAAAAGTTGTTGTATTTACGCTTCCAAGGTTACTTCTGCATTTAGTAATTCTGTTTGTTTGTTTTGTCTTTGTTCATGCTTTACTATTAGATGCAGTAAGGAGAAACCCTGTGTGCTCTGTTGCTACTGAGGCTGAAATTGAAACTACTATTAAAAAGTGGTTTTACTGGGCTGGGGATAGAAATGGAGGCAGGAAGAGGCGCCTTCACTCACCCAGCAACCCAGCCACCCAGACACAAGGCACCCAGATACACATCCACCAGCTACTCAGTTGCCCAGCTACCCAGCCACCAGCTGCCCAGCTACCCAGTTGCACAGCTACCCAGCCATCCAGCACCCAGCTACCCAGCCACCCAGCACCGGGCTACCTAGCTACCCAGCCACCAGCTGCCCAGCACCCAGCTACCCAGCACCCAGCTGCACAGCTACCCAGCCATCCAGCACCCAGCTACCCAGCCACCAGCTACCCAGCACCCAGCTACCCAGCCACCAGCTACCCAGTTGTACAGCTACACAGCCATCCAGCACCCAGCTACCCAGCCACCCAGCACCGGGCTACCTAGCCGCCCAGCTGCCAGCTACCCAACCACCATCTGCCCAGCTGCTCACCCAGCCTATCAGCCCTCCAGCCACCCAGCTACCCAACACCCGTCCAGCCATCCAGCCGCTTAGCACCCTAGCCACAAGGCACCCAGCCATCCAGCACCCAACCGCCCAGCTACCCAGCCCTCCAGCCACCCAGCGACAAGGCACCCAGTTGCACAGCTGTCCAGCCATCCAGCTACCCAGCCCCCCAACCGCCCAGCTACCCAGCCATCCAGCTACCCAGCCCCCCAACCGCCCAGCTACTCAGCCACAAGGCATCCAGCATCCCAGCCCCCCAGCCACAAGGCACCCCAGCCACCCAGCACCCGACCGCCCAGCACCCAGCTACAAGGCACCCAGCCATCCAGCTACCCAGTTGCACAGCTACCCAGCCATCCAGCACCCAGCCCCCCAACCGCCCAGCTACCCAGCCACAAGGCACCCAGCCATCCAGCTACCCAGCCCCCCAACCGCCCAGCTACCCAGCCACAAGGCACCCAGCCATCCAGCTACCCAGCCCCCCAACTACCCAGCCACAAGGCACCCAGCCATCCAGCTACCCAGCCCCCCAACCGCCCAGCTACCCAGCCACAAGGCACTCAGCCATCCAGCATCCCAGCCACAAGGCACCCCAGCCACCCAGCACCCGACCACCCAGCCACAAGGCACCCAGCCATCCAGCTACCCAGCCCCCCAACTGCCCAGCTACCCAGCCACAAGGCACCCAGCCATCCAGCTACCCAGCCCCCCAACCGCCCAGCTACCCAGCCACAAGGCACCCAGCCATCCAGCATCCCAGCCGCCCAGCCACAAGGCACCCCAGCCACCCAGCATCCGACCGCCCAGCACCCAGCTGCCCAGCCACAAGGCACCCAGCCATCCAGCTACCCAGCCCCCCAACCGCCCAGCTACCCAGCCATCCAGCATCCCAGCCACCCAGCCACCCCAGCCACCCAGCACCCGACCGCCCAGCACCCAGCTGCCCAGCTACCCAGCCACTAGGCACCCAGCCATCCAGCTACCCAGCCACCCAGTTGCACAGCTACCCAGCCATCCAGCGCCCAGCTACCCAGCCACAAGGCACCCAGCCATCCAACACCCCATCACCCAGCCGCTCAGCAACCCAGCCACAAGGCACCCAGCCATCCAGCTTCCCAGCCACCCTTCCCAGCCGCCCAGCCATCCAGCACCCAAAACATATAATAAAGCATAATGAAATGTATTTCATTTTCCTGTGTTTTTTTTACAGATACATACACATAATTGAAGTATATAGTGTATTAAGTATTAAGTATATAGTGAACCTAGACTATAACCATTAAATTACCAGCAATAAAGTCATAATTACCAGCAATAAAGTCATACAGACAGCTGAATAAGTTAAATAAATAAATAATATGCATCATTTTTATGTAAAAGCAAACATGTGGCACAATTATGGTATCATTTAGGGTCAGTTATGGCTACATTTTGGCTGGATTATGGGGATTTAGGATTCTTTTTGGGACTTTTAAGGCTATAGTTTGGAAATCCAAAATTGGTTTTGGGTGAGCTTTGGGTGAGTTTTGGCCTACTTTTGGTAGATTTTGGCATGCCAAATTTGGGCCATTTAGGGCCCATACATCCACCCAGAGCTTTACCAAAATGGCAAGCCAGTTTTGGGCCAAATCTGAGCCATACTAATTTTGCTATCTGGGCATGATATGTGCATCATTGACCACATGGGAGACGTTGTGATTTCTCCTAGTGGCATCCGCCCAGGTCGAACTCCTCTCTCTAAATTTAAAGAGTCGTTTGCTCGTTCTTGCTTGCATCTTACATGAATTCACATTAAGTATTAACACACCTAACACTCACTCTCATCTTTAATGTACTTATCATCATTTATTGGAGAGAATTGGGGGGGGGGGGCCCCAATTCTCTCTAGGATGAGCAAAACCTAGCATACACGACCGTATGTTAAGGTAAAGCATTACACAGAGGCAACCTAATAATAATAATAAAAAAGTAAACCTATTTTTTTTAAAAAACGGCACTAATCATTTCAGAGGTTTTCGATGGATTGACCGTAGGTCGGAAAAGTGGAAAGAAGATTAGCTTCAAGGCTATAACTTTTTTGTTTTGTTTTAGCATGACTGTTTTTGAAGATGATCATGTATGGTAGCTTCAACATTAACACGACTTATTGAGAATGATATTAATAATAATACATAAATAAATGTTTAACTTTGATGACTTTGAAGGCGAAGGAAGTGTGAGAAGAATTTCTGTGTATCTATCATATGAGTTACAAGATTCAGTTCGATGGCTAACGTCACGAAGTTAAGTGTGAGTCTGCGCAGTACTGGGGGGACCAACTGAAAAATCGTTCTATTTGACTCAGTGCCCTCCCATTGAAAACGACGGAGTCTGTTCGTCCATTTCTTTTACTGTCTATGCTTGGTTCACGCGCGAAACCCCGGGTGCCGCCATAACGCTACCAAATGCATTTCATTTCCGCCGGAAGTGGTTTGCGCAGCGTCTGCCGGTGTAAACACAGCGATTTCCATGCTAGCTTGGGATCACAGTTCTACCACTTTGACTGGAGATGGCGTTATTCTCCCCCACCCGAATTCAGTGCAGAACTGGGAGGATAACATGACGACGTGGCCCAGCATAACGTACAGCAAGATTTGCTCCTACTTCGTGCAATCCTTAGCAATAGATGGAAAAGCAATGGACAATCTGAAAGCCTCCGAGGCATATCAATACCTGCACAGCAACAAAGTCGGTTGTGTCATGTCATACAAACATGATCGTTTTGTTTATCTGAAAGCAAATGTAGAGCCTAGCCAGTGTTTGAACAATGCGTGGCATAATGCTTGGGTGCTGGTAACTGAAGCTGGAGAAGTCAAAACTGCGGGATGTACGTGTGTTGCTGGACCAGGGAGATCTTGTTCCCACTCAGCTGCGATCCTGTGGAAGGTAACTAGATTATTTGACCATTGTAGCCTAGGTCTTGTCTTGTTTATTGTTGGTATCCGAACTACATCATAGGCTACTTGGCTAGAGTGCAAAGTGTGTTTGTGCCATGATGATGATAATAATGCATTTTCTTCATAAAGTGCATTTCTGCAAACCCAATGTTCTGTATATTCATTGTAGGCTATGTGTGCAATATATTATATCATATGACATGTTTGCAGTGAACTCATTACAATATCTATGCACTGTTTTTACTATATCTCTCTAGGTAGAAAATGCTGTGAGACAGGGGAAAACCGGGCTTGCCTGCACAGACAGACAGAACCAGTGGAATGCTGGGTCTAAAAGAAATGCTGGTCAGAGGAAGATGAAGTATGTGCGCTTCAAACGACACAACAGGAAGGATCTCTACCAGCCGCCACCAACTTCACAGCCATCCTCTACCACTCCAGAACCGGCACAGAAGGTGACACTCTTTAGGAATCATGAAGAGTGGAGGAAGAACGCACTTGCCTCACCAATGGCAGAACTTTTCAATTGCCCTGGGAGTAGCCTCCTGCAGCTCTGCTTTAATGCTAATACCTCCTCCATCACCGAGCCAACACCATGTCCACGCCTCCATCTCCTAACCCATGATGAGCACCACACACCACTGACTTGTGTAAAATGTAGAATCTTCTATGATGAATACATTAACATGTCCACAGCCCAGCTTGAGGAGATTGAGAAGGTTACAAAAGCACAGAGCAAAGAACAGGTCTGGCATGATGCGCGGAGAGTGCGCATCACAGCGAGCACGGCTAGAAAGGTGCCCATTCGCTCAACCACGGCGCCTGACAAGTTTTTGTCAGAACACTTACACCCATCCTTCCGTGGCAATGCCGCAACCCGTCAAGGAGCGGAGGGGGAGGAACTTGCAAGGGACTATTTGGAAACTCTGGGCAACAGCATTGAAACCAAAGGCTTAGTGGTGTGCGAAAAGGAACCGTGGCTTGCAGCATCTCCCGATGGAGTGATAAACAAAGACATTCTGTTGGAGATCAAATCACCTGTGATGGGAAACAAGTCACTAGCAGAATTTTTGGCAACAAAGAACTGCGAAATCACAACTGTGGCAAACGGAGATAGGGTAGATTACCATATTGCCTGCAATGGTCCAAAAGGCTACTACATGCAGGTACAAATTGGGATGCACTGCACAGGGCTTCAGCACTCCAAGTTGGTGATCTGGAACAAAACTGAGCACCTAGAAATCGAAGTACCCTACGACCAAGAATTTGTCCAGGGCCATATCATAAGGCTGCGCACATTCTACTTTGCCCACATGCTCCCGAAAATTGTTGATGATTTTGTTGAGGGAAGGTTACAGTTCTGCAGTAAATATCGCAGCATTTTAAAAATAATATAAAACTGCCCACAGGAGCCAACAGATGTCCGTTATTTACATAATGCACAATTTACATGATCTCTTTGTGCTGTGCAATATATCAATGTGCCTGTACTGTTTGAGTAAAATAAAGTTTGATGTAATTTCATTTCATTTCATTATTGCACTGAACTACGATCATGAATGATAGGCCTTAGGTTCCTTAGAGGGCTACAATTTCTGTTAACACAGTTTATCATTCATAGTAAGCTCATACTGTACATAAATAACACTGGATTAATTCATTGTTTTGAGGAAACTAAAGAAATGGCTTCAACAAGAAAGATCACATGTTTAATTCTAACAGGTATTTCAAAAGTAAAATACAAAAGCCCACACAATTACATCACTATAAAAATATTCATATATAATATTAAAAAAATACAATGCATGCAGTATTTATTGTGTTTATCTGTATTTAATGAACAACATGGCTGGGTGTTGGTAGACTGGGACATAAGGCAAGATTCTAAACCTCACGAGGCACTCTAATCAGTGGACTCTTCAGGTTAACTAGGCCAGCACAGATGGTTAAGATGTTGTCCAGTTTCGGTGCCATGCTGATGGGAACGGTCTGGGATAAAATCTTAAAGACCTTCAGTCTCTGGATTGCTCTTTCCACGTGTATGCGGACATTGGCTACTCGCCTGGTGCGTGTCGTCTCCTCATTTGTCAACTGATTGCGCCTGTAGGTGAATGCAGGGATGTTCAAACTGACCCTTCTCTCATCAAGCAAGTCTCGAATGGTGAACCCACGGTCCGCCATGACCTCATCACCAGCCCTCAGATAGTCTAGAAACCCACTGTCCATGGTGATAAACTTATCGCTGCTTCTGCCAGCATAGGCGTCAGATATAAACATGATAAGCCCATTAGGGGCCACAGCGACGAGATATTTCACAGTGTTGCGTGATTTGTATTGGCTGAAAGTGTCACTCCTTGAGTCATGGTTTGTGGCTCTCTGCATGGCACTTTCGGCACAGTCAATGATGCAGGTGGTTCGAGGGTAGTTCCTCTGAAACGACAAGGGCATGGTGGCACGAATGGTCTCTCTTGGAAGCCATGGGATCAGGACTTTGAACTGTTCACCCATCACGTCAATCCAGTGACTAATCACAATGCTTGCCATGGATGTAGACACATTGAAGCGGTGAGCAATATCTCCTAATATTAGGTTTAGTTTTAACTTAATCAAGGTCATTAGGATTTGGTCAACAACAGGAAGGGTAATTGATGGCTTACTGAAAGGCAACAACACCGTCACTAGGGTGAAAAATTGAACCATACGCACTCCTGTATACAGCCGGGACCTAGCATCATCAATGACCGTGGTGCTAGTCACAGTAGGACCCATTTCTGCCTCGCACTGTGTGGCCTTGTCTACTTTAACGGACGGTGTTGTTGAACAGTAGGTGTGGTCAACATGTGACGGATCCTCCCATTGGGTCTGGGCATCTCGAAATTTTGGTGTAGCAGGCTCGGCCTCACAGGCAGGCTGACAGGTTTCAGGAGCATCTAATAAGGGGACCAGAAAACATGGATGGAGCCAAATTAATGCAGACATAGTCCTCTCTCTAATAATCACAATGACAAAATTTGTACTACAACATTGCACTCACACGCACACACACAATCATCATCACAACAGCCTGCCACCTTGCATTGTATTTATGATGTAAAAGACATGCACGCACACATATTACACACAATTAATGATGTATCGTGTGCATTATTTGTCCCATCTCCAAAACAATCAACTGCCTTAGCAAAATACCGGTAGCAATGTTCTTCATAATTAACAGTATTTTCAGCTTCATAGCTAAAGTTGCTGAACTTACCCTCAGATTCAAGTCTGCGTTTCTTTATCTGGGGGGAGGCAGTTGTCCGCTGGGTGAGTTGACGCCTCTTTGGCTGGGTAGTGCGATTGTATCCCAACCACAACTCTGGGAAAGGATTATCCTTGGTTGGTTTTTTGTCCACAAAGTGATGGGAACAAACAAAAACGTTGCGTGGTGGTTTCTTTACATTCAATGCCTTCAGCCAGGTCCTTGATTCCAAGTCGCTATCAGGCTTGCGAAAAAATGTGAACAATGGAGCGCATGGACATTGCCTCTTCGTAGCTGGTTTGTGGTCGTAGCACTCTCTATCTAACCACTCGTTCAGGTGCTTTCTCGAGTTTTTACAACCAACTACAGCACACGTCGTTCCCGAACCACTTTTCTTCATGTTGTAGCAGCTAATGGTTATATCCTCTTTGTCACAGCGATATCAGTGCTTCGTCGGCACAAAGGAGCAAGCTAGCAAAACAAACCCAGCCCGCCAGAACGGAAGTGGATTGCATTCGACGGAAGAAGTTCAGGATGTAGAGCGGAAACGGCTCAATAACTTGTGTATATAGCTAAGCCTATAGGCCTACATAAGGCCATCCTTAAAAATATTTTCGTTTGCCGTAACCCGACCGACCCTGTCAATTTAGAACCGACCCAAATATTTATTTTTTCCCCCTTTTAGTCCGACCGACTTGCCGGTTGTAAACTTGCGTTAATACCGACCGATTGTTTTTTTTTTACTCTAAACAACCAATACAAATGCAATAAAATAATATTTCTTTTAGTAGGCCCAAGTATTGTGAATATAAATTGCCTACATGCAAACGTGGCTCACTTAAAAAAAAAAACCTGTGGCGTCATCTCTACACCATTGGTTTTACGCATGTCACATGGCCTACGCTTCGTTTCATTCACACAAACTGATGACGCTTTTACTTGGCACGAAGTTCTGGAAGAACTGTGGCCAGATCTTTTCTCATCCCTTCTCGCCCTAGTCTAACGGTGACCGTGTCGGAGTATTGAAATTGGTTGTGGTCTATTCAGCATTTCTCAAAATATGGGTCCGCAACATGGAGACTGCTGGTCCGCGGAGTCGTGGAGTGAAATTAGGCCCGGTGCTTCATCTGATAATTTGCTGCGCAGTTGATCAAGAAACCGCGGATCGACGAAAAAAGAAAACAAACGTTTCTGCTATCGATGTCATTAAACATGGAGCCCTACAATTAAGTGGTGGTATGAGCATTCATTCAATGCGCGTCTGCGCGAGAGAAACTGAAACTAATCGATAACGTTGGTATCAAAGCTCCGCTTAAACCTGTTGGAAGGCTATTTATTTATTTAACGAAACTTAATAGAACGACGTTGTTTTTTGGAACTTCCTTAGAAACAGAACAGAGACTGTATAATACACTGTATAGCATTGAGTATTGTATAGTCAAATTTCAATATAACGTGGCCAAGATCTATTGTAGCCTTCTTTCTGGGTACATGTAGATGAGCCCTATGACCCAAAAGTCTGCCATGACCGGGCCTCAGGTCAAAGAAGTTTGAGAAAGGCTGGTCTATATAACCTGCATCAGAATGAGGTTTGCAATGGTGCGCCTGAAGGCACGGGTTGAAGACCCAGTCAGTTACGTCACGATATGCACATTTGTGTAAATTCATTCCTACGTAATCACCATGACCAAAATTGTACTTTTTTTTTTACTTTGAATCTTGAAAAAAAAAATATTGACCTACCTACCGACCCATTTTTAATTTTTTTTGGCTGTTACTGCAAACAAAAATATTTTTAAGGATGGCCTAACATTGGTGAAACCTGTGGAAACATAAAAAGAGCCAATAGCCTAGGCTAGTATTTGAATTTGTTTTTAATTGGTTAGTATTGTTTTTACATTCTATTATTTCATATTTTTAGTTCAATAAATGTAGTTTCATCTGAGAACCCTGATACTATCTTAATGAAACTAGGATTTGAGACACTATGAGGAAAAGTGTATGTGTGCATGTGACTCATTTGTACAGGCCTACTGTAGTGTTGATGATACCTAGCTTGTTCTGGTAGGTTACCGCTCTGTAGTTCTTCTGTGGTAGTATGTTTTTTCATAGTATGCTCGATTGCTCAGGTTTCACATATCTCTAAGCAATTGTGTTGATTTGACACTGACTACCATAGACTATAATGGAAACTTGGTTATGTTTATACAAGAGGGTTGGGTCTTACCTCCAGGTCTTATGAAATCTAAAAATAAACCAAATCAATATTTCATGAAATAGGCAATAGGCTTCTTGTAAAGGTATTACTTTTACTAGTAATTAGAATGGTATTTCAGTGCACTTAACTTCTAGCTTCTGAGAGTGGATCAAAACAGTTCTCTTTTGGATAGTAACAATGAGATATTCTGTAGCCTACTAATTGTCAGTTTGTCGCATGTTTAGACCTTGTTTGTGTGTTGCACAACACATGTTGCACTTGGCGATCATGATGGGGATTGATATGGTAGTGGACCATGATGGTCATAGAAGAAGTGAAGGAGCAGTACCCCCCAATTATGGTGGGGTAATTCGCACTCTGGCCTGAACACCATCCGTATGGACCACAGAGCGGTAGCACAAAACCGATACGTCTTACAAGGCGAAAACGCAGAAAGGCTAGATTCAGCGCTAGCTATCAAGGTAATCTGTTTGACCTAGAAAATATGACTAGACAAATTAGGAAAGAAACTGATCAGGAATTGAATCGTAATGTTAAACCAGTGGCCTTGCAACCTACTCTTGAATTAAGTTCACCTGAAAGTGTGGAAGTGGATGAATGTGCTGTAACAGATGATGAACAATGTGCTGGATTACTTGGCCAGATTGCAGGGCCCTGACCTCAGAAATACTTGATGATTATTGAATGTGAATAAAAGAATGGAAAATGAGCCATAACTGCAAACAATGACCTTATAACAAATAGTAATGTGTGATGAATGAAATGTATCAAGTACTTTAGTAGTAACTTGGTAAAGTTTAGGGAATTATGTAGACTTAACTGTAGCCTATGTCTTAATTCTGTGAAATGTGTAAGGTGCCTTAAACTGTTTAAATGATTGTATCCATATTACATTGTGAGATAAGGGTTAATGTAATAAATGTTTGTAACCTGTTAAAATGCAACCGATCTCTCTTGATGACTGTAAAAGTGTGCGTTGTTAAATGTAATGTCTCACATTCAGGCTTGGAATTTCACCATTCTGGGGGCAAGGCCACTTGGCCTTCAGTTGGGCATATTTGGTGGGGGGCACAAAGGCCACATGTCAGGGCACCAAGGCCAAAGTTAACTATACAGTAGTAGCATATAAAAATGATCAAAGTTGTATTTAGCCTATTCACTGCAGTAGACCTGCATCACTGTATGAAACATTACAAAAACATGAAACATGACATTACATAGAACTGTAAATCATCTGGGGCGGTGGTAGTGTAGTGGTTAAGGAGCTGGGCTAGCGTGCAGTAGCCTGAAAGTTGTCAGTTCAATTCCCGGCTTCCACCGTTGTGCCCTTGAGCAAGGCACTTAACCCCAAGTTGCTCCGGGGACAATGTGATCCCTTGTAATATAGCTGACATATGTAAGTCACTTTGGTCAAGAAGTGTCTGCTAAATGTAATGTAATGTAATGTAATCATCTGATCATCTAATAATTACAGATATCTAGGCTATATAACATTTATTTTATATTTGGCCTGCTATGAAATCATGTATTGAACAATTTAAGCACAGCTCAGCTTTAAGAAACTCAAATAGCCTAGATGCTGTGATCATTAAGGATACTTTCACAAACTCTAAAGGCCCATTTAAGGCCCATTCACACCAAAAACGATAACGATAACTATAAATAAATATCGTTCTCGTTAATATGAATGACAACGTTCACACATAAACTATAAAGATAACGACATGAAGAACGATATCGCTGGGGATCACTTTCAGAGCGATTTTCACAACGATAAAATGCTAATAGCCAATCAGAACCCATCGAATTTTAGCCCTCACATTTATTAACACAATGAGAGACTTTGTTTATCGTTGTTCAGTGTGAACGCTTTTATCGTTATGGTTATAGTTATAGTTATCGTTATCGTTCTTGGTGTGAATAGGCCTTTACACCAAGAACGATAACGATAATGATAGCTATAAATAAATATCGTTCTCGTTAATATGAATGACGACGTTCACACATAAACTATAACGATAACGACATGAAGAACGATATCGTTGGGAATCACTTTCAGAGCGATAAAAAACTAATAGCCAATCAGAACCCATTGAATTTTAACCGTCACATTTATTAACACAAGGAGAGACTTTGTTTATCGTTGTTCAGTGTGAACGCTTTTATCGTTATGGTTATAGTTATCGTTCTTGGTGTGAATAGGCCTTTAGTCAGCTGTCCTCTGATTTACCAATATCTAGGAGATATTTGTAACATTTATTTTGTATTTGGCCCGTTATGAAATCATGTGGAACAATTTAACCACATTGTAAAACTTAAATCCCAAATTTGGAGACATCCATGCATGTCGAAATTTACTGCAAATTCAAAACTGGATTACTCTGGAACGGCTAACTGTACAGGGGACTGCTTTACACCTTTGTGTTTGGTAAGGTCTGCTGTTTATTCTGAGATAGTGTTTGTCATGTGTTAAAAGAAGGGTTCATGAAGTATAAGAGATGAATGGGTAGGGAGATCATGGACGCAAAACCTTCAGTAGAATGTATGATTAAATTGAATTATATTATTTACTTTTCTCGCGAACCGTTCAACACAGCAATTATCGGCTAACATCTTTTAAAAGCTGATATCGCTATTAGTAGGACGCAAAACAGAATATTGAAAGAAGGGGGCACCAAGGCCACCGTGGCCTGTAAACCTCTGATTTTCAAAGGGGCATCACGGCCAACGCAAGGGGCTACGACGGCCATGGCCGTCGTGAAATTCCTACCCTGTAATTAATTAATTATAATTGTTATAATTGTTGTTAAATGTAAACTGTTTGTGTAACTTCTGAAACTATTCTGTAAACCTACAGTGCTGAATGTAATGTTAGCATCTTCGAAATGTAACCCGGAGAAGTAACGTGTGTCTTTTCAAATTGTTGGTTAAGATCTGTGACTTCTAGAATGTAGACTATTATCTATCTGGGAATTAACGTTTTTCATGTGTATTCTAGGTTCTATAGCTTTGTTTACATCCAGCTGGTAGGCAAGGGACAAGTTGAACCCATTGAACATCGTTGTCTGCAGCTGCCTCTCAGTAGGCTACATCTCTGTATTTCAGCAATGTCAACATTTCAGGCATCAATAAAGGTGATGATGAAACGTTATCCCATTGTTCAATATTTGATAGCCTGTCACAGGAACGTTGTTTCGCTAAAATCGCCCTGATTTGGTGCATTGATCTGTATCGGAGAACCTGCATGTAGCCTAATGGTAGCCTAACTTTTTTTCTCTGTTCAAAACTCGGTTTACACGAAGACGATAGCCTTTCTTAGAAGCTGTGAAATTTGACCAGAAAGGAACATGTCTTCCTTCTGAAAGCTGACACAAAATCAAACAATATTTGATCATTTAACTTCAACTGAACAGCGACAGGTTTTGGTAGGTAGTAGACTCAGCAGACTTTAAAACGGTAGCCTAGAAGCTACTGTTATAGCCAGCGTCAGTCAGCATCATAACATTAATGGCGTTAGTCATGAATCCTGTAACATATTATATCATATAACAGCGATGGCTTATTCCAAGACGATCTGCATGGATATATAACCACCCAGAAAAACTCAGAATGTGAGTGATAAAGTTCATTAATTGTGTGAAACTTTTTATTAGTTATCCATTGCAGCATCGCCTATATTAGGCTGTTATGCTAGCTCAGCCTTTAAATATGTTGTTATTTTGGTCATGTGGACTTGATTAAACGGGTAAAGATAATTCATAAACTGCTTATTTCTTACATGACTGAAGCAGTAGCCTAGGTTCAACAGTGGTGTTTGAGGTTGCTGTGTTAAGTTGTTGTGTGTGATCGCTAAACTATTAGGATCAAATCAGTTTATTTTGACATACGGGAGTTAGCCTAAGTGACCTGTAACGTTAGCCTATAGCACAAAAGCCTATTCTGTTTTCATTTATTAGCATTTGTTGTGATTATATAATCAAATGACACACATGATAACTTGAAATAGAAGGACAGAAGATAGGTGATTGATGTCCACAAGCATGAATTTCACGAGACAAATTAGAACAAACTGTTCCGGTAAAAATAATCTTGCCATGTTTAAAATGCTGCACTTTTTCCCTTCATAGCCTGTCTCTGGCAATTCATTTTTGGATGACTGTAGATAGTTGTATTTTAGCCTACGTCTTCGTAGACAGTAGGCTACACCATTAGGCTATCTTGAGAATAAAAGACTTCACAGCTGCTAACGATCATCCTCCACAACCAGGAGGATAGGTAGGCTAAACGGTCGTTCGTCGCCTTTTTGCTTCTTATTGTAAAACCAACTGTAAGGGCCTACACAAGTGGTCGGCATCCCGGTCAATATTTGATATTAAAATTTCAATTTTGAAGCTATTTGTAACTATGTGTAGCCTATGCAACCCGACTTGCCTACCACTCTCTGCAGTGCCTTGCCTACCATTCTTGCCTACCACTCTAGTTGTAAACAAACGGTTACATGACATTATGACGTAGGTGCAAAACCTTAATATCCCTGCATCGTGGGAATGTTCCTGCATCTTCTAGAAGGTTCTAAACTGTCGTGGGAAAGTAAGATTGATTTGCCTTAAGCCCTCCTTACACTGACAGACTTTGGAAAGATTTGGAAAAGATTTTTGAAAGACTACAGTCTCAGACCCTCTCACATCTAAAGACAAGTAGTAGAGTTTTAAGTCACTGACTATGATTTTGCAATGACTAGGGATCTTGCAGAGTCCCTATTTACAAGACTGCAACTAGATTCCTTTAAATTATTACCCATCGTGCAATAGATAAACAGGAACTGAAATGATAGCCTAACTCAAAGTCGTATTTTCGTGTTTCTGCAGCATTGTTTCATGCGTGACATCCCTAACCGATATAGTTGTTCTGTCACGTGGAAGAGCCGACTAAATACTGTACATTGCAACTGGCATCCATGTTAAAGGAGAATTCCGGTGTGATATTGACCTAAAGTGTCCCCTGCACTCCAAAATCTGGCGCTAGTTAGCCGATGCTACCAACAGCTTTTTCAATAGTGGTGCTTCGGCATCGGGCTAGCCATGCAAATAAATCACTGTTTTACACCCATTTACGAGGCTCAATGTATCTCCACACTTCATTGGTAGACTTCCGAGGGCCCTGACATTTAAAACGAGACATTGAGAACTTTGAAAAAGCACTGGTAGTTTACTTACAAGACGATTTATACAGACAGTACCTTCACGAAGTTTAGCGTTTGCAGCCATTTTGAATTTAGTCAAGATAAGACGAGCAACGAGTAAGAATGAACAGGTATGATAAGGGATCAGATTCCAAAAATAATTCAGTGGAAATGCATGGATTCCAGTTGCTGCTACTGGAAGAAACTTTCTCTCAGAAGGGATTTTGGCCTGTGTAGGTGTGTCACTGTGGATTCCAAAATATGTTTTGATTTCAGAATTATGGAAAATACTTTATGTGTATACTTTACTGTATGGATTGATTTTTTGGGGGGCCAGCCGTGGCCTACTGGTTAGCGCTTCGTACTTGTAACCGGAGGGTTGCCGGTTCGAACCTCGACCATTTTGTGGTCTCTGCTTTTATCCCAATCTGTTAATTAGCGAAACACTCAGCACGCAGAGAACACACAGTGGTCAAGATCCCTGACCTCGCCCTGAACAAAGACAAGATCTATCATGAAGCATCAAAAGAGAATCAAAGCTAAAATACTTCCAATGTAAGGCCTTTCATTTAGGCAAATGTATCAGGTCAAAAATAGCTTATCACATCCTCCACCCCCTTATAGGCATCAATGAGATAACAACACTTAATATAGTCTTTATTTATATGATTTTAGTTTTGATTTTCTAATTGGAGTAAGTGTTTGTGACAACACGTCATGATAAATTTGATAATGTTTGATAATGTTTTGGTATGAAGCATCTTTCACGTAATGCATGCGCACTCTAGGAAGTGAAAGTAACCGTAATGTGGCTAAGGCCTAAAATGCGCTCCGTGTCTGTAGCTGTCTGTGCACGTACATAATCCATTGCATTCTTCAAATGGAGAACAAATTCCTGACAGTTCCTGATCGCCTGTTCACCTGTTATTCTCGGGATCTACAGGGCAAGTCTTCAAGATCTACCGGTCGATCGACGGGTTGGCGACCACTGATCTATAACATAGAATCAAATTGAGTGGAATTTGTGAAAGGTCCATTTTTTTTGGTGTTACTATGATGCTTACCATTCTATCCCACTGTGAGCTTCGATAGTTCCCAGAACAGAAGTCACCTGTGTAACCCACGTGGTCGGCTTAGCTGATTTACTCTGACCCTTCCTCTGATATTCACTTCTGACTTGCTTGGTTTTTCCTAATGTCATATTTCACATGTCAGATCACGTCAAATTAACTGCCTTTTCATTTCAGAACTCCTGTCAAAGGAATCATGTCTTCCCGTTTCCAGTTCTGAGGTAGTTTCCAGATTTTCACAAAATGCATCCTCTAGAATGGGCAGCGCCGAGTGAGAAAAATCACTCAAATGAACAATGTAAGGTGAGATGGCGATACCAGCCCCCCTTGCTCCTCTCACTATTCGCCTCCATTTCGCCCACTTCCTTTTTCAGCTGTTCTAGTTCTCATGTTTTGGTTGTCAGTTCTGCACTGTGGTTTCTCTTGTGTGCGTGTGGCAATGGGATGCAGGAAGTACCATTCCATTGTTTTGCAACACCATTACATGAGATGTACAAAATATGACCACCACTCAGTCCTGCACATACTACGGTAAATAAAAAATAAAGAACTGTGTGTGTGGGGGGGGGGGGGGGGGATTGTAGACCTCACTCCCAGACGCCTCAAGAGACACTCAAGAGTACTGCTGGTGTGAAAGCTAACGTGGGCTTTTAGCTCCATTGTCAGCGCGCTCGATCCGAGGTGCTGCTGTTTGCTGCTGTCGCAGGTTTGATTCCGGGCGTGTGCAGGGCTGAACCGCGCAGGTTCAACACAATGCAGGTTACATTGGGGCAGTGACCTGGATTGGGAGTGAGGTTTAGGAGGGTGAGTGTAATGGATGCCAGTTTAGCTTGATGTCAAGTTAGTTGTATGTGGAATGTTGGTAAACCCCCGATGTGCTGCTGGCATGAAAGCTAGTAGCCTGGGTTTTGGCACTCCCCGATGTGCTGCTGGCATGAAAGCTAGTAGCCTGGGTTTTGGCACTCCCCGATGTGCTGCTGGCATGAAAGCTAGTAGCCTGGGTTTTTAGCCCGATTCACGCTCGACTTCCGATCCAAGGTGCCTATTATTTGTTGATAATATCGTAGTCCACAAGGTAAGGAAGTGGCATATGTCTCAGTATGCCTACCCTACCTCAAGATAAACCTCTGCTCTGCATCAAAACGAGCACACTTCAAAATACAAATTCTCATATACAGTAGGCTAAGATTATTATCAAGACTTCAGCCTTAGTTTAGTTTAGTTTGGATTTTTAGGTGAATTTAGGGACCGAAACGCACACACACGACACGCACAAACACATAAACACACATACACACACACCCTCACACACATGCACCCACACATACAGTACAAACACACCTACATACACAAACACACATACACACGTACACACACACAAAAAAAAACACACACACACAACAAATGTACACAAAAACAACCACACACTCTGCACACACTCAATTACAAACACACATAAAACGAATAAAGTAGGAAATGAACACAATTTGACAAGCGTGACTTATTTTTGTGGAAAAAATGTGCTGGGCGGCGGTCATATTTTGTACCGCTCTGTGGTACATCTAGTTGTAGCACAGTTTGGCTGAGTAGCCTTTTAGTCAAAGATAAAGCAACACTATACCATCAAATTAAAATCTGTTCAAAGATCATTGGGCTATCTGTAGCACACCTCTTCCAGGAAGCCCACAACAAGAGCATGCTCAGGCTGGCTAGATATATTTCCACGGACACTTCACATGTTCTACACAGAGAATATCAGCTACTGCCCTCAAACAGGCGCTTTATAATAATAATAATAATAATAATATGTTTATTTTATTTAGCGCCTTTCTCAAACCCAAGGTCGCTTTACATAGTAGGAAGGCAGGGAAACACAATAGCAAACAAACAAAACAATACAACAGAGACAAAGGCAGGGAAACACAATAACAAACAAACAAAACAATACAACAAAGACAAGTTATCTGTATGGAACTATGTGTTGGGTGTGGAGAAGTGATCATTAAACAGAAAGGTCTTGAGATGTGCTTTGAAGAAAGGAAGAGGACGACAGGCACAAAGAGGTTGGGGGAGGGAGTTCCAGAGTTTGGGGGCCAAGACACTGAAGGACCTGCCACCCAGGGTGGAGAGTCTGGAGCGGGGGCTTTAGAGTTACTTCTTTCAAGCGCAACAGACTCAGATACTCTTATACATTAATCAATCCTTTTGTTAAACCAGCAACATTAAGATCTATCCATGGATGCAATGTTGAAAGTTTGGATGTATTGATGTAGCATCTTTGTAATATATTGTCTTCTGTCATGCTTGATACTATCGTTTGTGCCTTTGTTTCATGTTTGTCTGTTGATGCTTTATGTCCTACATGTATATCTACATGCATGTATTGTTTCTGTCCTTTGTATGCTGTCCTCCTATACTTAAATGAGGTGCCCAGAGATACAAAAAGAATTTCAGCACAAACTGACAAATAAAGTTGTGTCGTATCATTCTCCCCTGAATACTGATTACTCAAACTCTTTTAAGCAGCTGAGACCTGTGCTGCCTGTCTGTCCTCGTCGCTGTTGCACCAGAGACTCAGTTCGGTGCCCTTGGCTGCCACACCAGTACACTCTGCCCTTGATCCTGGACTTTCTTGCTCCTTCAGTTAAGTCAGTATCCTCTGTGCTTTTGAACTCACGTTAAGGACTCTTGGATTTCCTTTTATGCTGCTTCTGGATCTTCTGTGTGTTTTGGATGCCTCTCATTTATACCCTGTTCATTTTGGAGTGATCTTCGGTGAGTTTGACTGAGACTCTAATTCTGCTAATAAAGATAACTTTGATGCTTTGAACGGATCCTGTTGACCTGAGTCTATGTGTATCCTGACACTGACAGAGGGTGACTTATTGTTGGAATATACCATCAATGCAAACAAATCTGCTCCAGGTATAGATTATCCTAGCCAGCTCAAATTTATATTTAAAAATAGCCTCGTTATTCCTATTTCATTTCAGCAAAAAAAAAAAACTAGATAAAGATAAATCATGCCATCCGGATAGAGTGAATTTGATTGTGGTTGGATGAGAAGTATAAACATATACCATTCCGACAACCTGGTTTGTACGCGATCCACCGCACCTGCACATGACATCATAGACTATCACGTAAATGCGCACAAGTTAACACACTTTAGGCCTAATATGTCATATAGTTTCCATAATATAGGCCTAAAGGAGAGGCAGTCTAAACGAATGTAACTATCTAAGGACTATAACCAAAATATTGGAAAAAGAGAGAAAAGTAAAACAACAATCTAAGAGAGTATCTAATACACCCTTCAAATACACACCATGGGCTTTATCTTGCACACACACGCACTTTAACACTTTAAATTGACTTTGCGCAAATTTGTGGGCGGATCTTGGGGGTTGTCTCTATTTTACCTGCGGAATATTGACTGTTGCGCCCGACGCAAATCTAAAATGGGGTGGTCTGTAGCAGCTACATTATTCATGGGTGTGGTTTGGGCGTAACGTGCAATAAACCAATCAGAGCGTCATCTCACATTCCCTTTAACAACAGGCATGCTTGTTCCATAGCGGATTGCTATTATGATGGCAGATTTGCAGGCGCAACCAGGAACGGTTCACAGTGCTATAGTCAGTTGTGAACAGTTTGCTATTGATTTTTCCTCTTGACAAAATGTAACACAGAAATGTCACTTTCCGATGTTTTGGGATCACTCTCACTGAATCACGAGCTTATGAATGCATGGTGATATTTTTGCAATGTAATCTAACATTAGCTCACTGTAGACAATGCAGATCTGTCAGATAAGCTCTCCTCTCCCGAGCTGCTGCTGGGGCATTTGGGTTAAATGGAATCGACATGCAGTTCGTCTCATTAAGTCCTCTAATATTTCCTAATTTATGTCATCAACACATCCGTGATTCGTGGAAATGTGTTCGCAACACAGGCGCCCAAGCAAGCGCTCCTGCAGGTGTAAGCTACGGCTGTACCTTACCAACAGGCAACTAGAAACACTTTCCAAGTTGACCTAACTTTCCAACTCTGCACAGTATCCCATTAACTGCATGACAGTGGGCTATTTACAATATTTATTTTATGTAAAGTAGAGTTTGTAAACACATTATCATCAACTTAATGCACGCACAACTTTTGTTTGAGCAGGAGAGAGAATAACAATGAATGGATGTAGCAACTACAGAAATTGTAGCGAAGGCTACTTGCTGCTTTCTTTTACTGTCTATGGTTGCTGGTTAACAGCACATAATAAGCTTATTTAAGCGAATTCACAAACTCAAGACTTCAAGGCCATCATGGATATAAAACGTTTTTTGAAGACAACGAAAGGATGGAGGGAACATAGCAAAGTTTTGGAGTTATTTCAGATGGGCTAAAAGGTAGGCAAATTTGTGGTGCTTGTCAAAACCTTAGCGCAGCTGGAGTAATGCTTATAGGCTGATGTTAAAGTGCACACGTTGTTTAAAGCCATACACAACGGTAAATTGGAACAAAACTAAAGGTAACTTTAGCCTTTATAGGGCTGTATAAGGTTTTCCAAATTAATAGGTCGTAATTAGGCATTGTTGTTGTAAAGATATTGCATGTAGATGTACTATATAGGCTACTACACTTTTAGTTGGCCAATGCACCAACAAAGCCGGGAAACTGACAAATATTATCAAGGCTTGATAATATGAATGTTTCCATCTGTGCACAGGGTGTCTGTAGATCGGTGTGCATAGCATTAATTTCTGCAGGCCTGTGGCCATGCATGCGCCCTTAAAATAGCATCTGAATTCGCGCCACTGACTTTAGACCAGGAGGTTCCTGGTCTGTGGTGGAATTGTTTTCTGAAACTGCAAAATATCAACAGGGACTGTTTGCGCCGGAACACGCCCCCTCTTTTCGCTGAAACGCCCCCGTGGGTTGTGGAGGGAAAATTCCAATATGCGCTGACTGCAAAATAAGACAAAAGCGCTAGTATACAAAGTCAATTGCGCTGGTGTGCAAAATAGAGCCCAAAGTCTATTTTCTACAGATGCCACTGTTAACAACTCGATGGCCAACAGTGTTGGGAAGTGACAGAATACATGTAACGGGATGACATATTTTAAAATACAAAATATGAGTAACTGTACTTAAAAACAGTACTAAATAGTATATTTAGGTAGATAGTACATTTAAATACAGTTACAATGGCTGATATTCATAATATAGGGTTACACTTTACTTGACAGTATCGACATAAGAGTGACATGACACTGTCATGAACATATGACACTGTCATGACACATGAACCCTAACCCTAATCTTAACCCTAACTTGTTATGGCAAAAACTGAATGTCACTTAATAACAGAAGCGTTATGTCATAAACGTTTATGACTTGTTTATGACACATTCGTGACAGTGTCATGTCACTCATGTTGATACTGTCAAGTAAAGTGTAACCGAACATGGTTACACTGATCTATTTTCAAGTGGCACCATGACAGTCAATCACCACTTGTTTCAACATAACAATCTCGAAGAGGAGCTTTATATGACTGCTGTATCAGTTTTCAGCTGGCAGTGAGTATCAAAATAAGCTAGCTGTATTTTTAGGACAAAAACATGAAGCTGATGGAACACGATAAAGAAGACGGGTTCAGTGGAAATGAGGGGTTAGAGGAAATGGCTGAGTTTGTCCTGCGCCTCGCTGAGACGTTCAACGCGGCCCTGCAAGTCGCTGCGGCGGCGGCTGCTGTCCGAGACCTCG
The DNA here is from genome assembly GCF_018492685.1 of Alosa sapidissima. Taxonomy (NCBI): domain Eukaryota; kingdom Metazoa; phylum Chordata; class Actinopteri; order Clupeiformes; family Clupeidae; genus Alosa; species Alosa sapidissima. Next base: position 33,175,697 of record NC_055962.1, on the reverse strand, counting down.
GACAAGGCTTTGTCCACGTCCACCCCATCAGTGAGACTTAACATCTCAGTGCACAACATCTCCGCTGACTTCTTCAAAAGGAAGTACTGGATCAGCATGGGGATCTGGTCCGCCTGACGCTGAATCATTATCTGATTGGGAGATAGAGAGAGAGTAGTACCAAGTAAGGTTAGTTGAGGTGCCTATCTTCCACAGCTGTTTTCACATAGCAGATAAACATAATATTAAAATACCATATTGTTATGCAATGTAATATTTAAAAAGTTCCACTTCAAGTATTCAAGTGCATCTTGTACCTCATAGTATGAATGTAACATTTTAGGGTACATGCTCATGGCTTCAGAACTAATAGCAGATGCCTCCAGAGAGATTGTGGCCTGCTTCAGGGAAACATAATCACAGTCAAGGCAAGGTCAAAAAAGGTCAAGTGAAATTTATGTATAGTACATTTCATACAACCTCAATGTGCTTCAAATTTAATATAATAATGATATTTAGTAACACTTTACTTGAAGGTATCGACCTAAGAGTGACATGACACTGTCATGACACATGAACCCTAACCTCTAACCCTAACTTGTCAGGACAAAAACCGAATGACACTTAATGACAGAAGCGTTATGTCATAAACATTCATGACTTGTTTATAATGTTCATGACACGTTCGTGAGAGTGTCATGTCACTCTTATGTACAGTAGATACCTTCAGATAAAGTGTAACCTAATATTTGATAAAAAAATACAACTGATGCATAACATGGCAACACTAATTAAAATGTTCTATATATATATATATATATATATATTTATTATACGGCTCTTCACAATGCTAGTAGAACGTTCACTTGACTTGAATGGGATTTCCCAAAGTTCTAGCGGTAAATAAATTCATGTAATTACCGCTGCAAACATGTAATTACCACTGTCAATGGGTACGGGTTTTGTGCTTCTGATACGTCTTTCATATCACTACGCAAGGACTGGAACTTCGTTCATTTTAAAGCAGACGATTGATCAGCTGTGTTCTAAAGAATGTTTGATTCAAGTTCAGCAGCGTGTGTTGTTGCGAACTATTTGTTTCTCAGCAAATGCCACGATGAACGGTAACAAATAGGCTAGGTTATGTAGGCTAAAGTCATATCGTGGGGAGTTTATTATTTCGTTTTGGCAAGTAGCCGTATAATAAGCGGGATAATGTATAGAACGCCGGTCATTACTGTGAAAATAAGTCCCTTCAGGGCGGAACAAGACCCCTCCGCTGCGCGTCGGGGTCCGGTTCGCCCTGTCGGGACTTATTTTCACAGTAATGACCGGCGTTCTATACATTATCCCTTACATATATATATATATATAACAGTAGAGATAACATATAAACAGAGGTTAAAAGACAACAACAAAAGTTTTTTCTTCTGTATTTCTTTATTCCACCCAGTTTATGGTGCCACTTCTCTTCTTTGTGCTTGATAATATTTAAATGTCAATGAATTGATTCATTTAAATATTCCAAATGTCTCTTCTGCCACACCTGATTGGTGTGCACGGCCAGTGCACAAGAAGTACGGCACCCACGGCCGACTGTAAAGCTCACCAATTAGAGTTTTTATGTGCCCCTCAGGGACTATGCACACCCACCAGCCAGAGGTATAATCAATAAGGATGAAATTAAAAAAAAAAAAGCCCTACTATATACAAATAAACTGTGTTAGAACAGTATTGTAAGTGGGATGCCAGTCAAGGACAGCTGGAATGAGTACAATTAGACTACCTTGCCACCAGAAAGTGGGTATGTGTAACCATCTGTAAGAGCTAAACTACAGGATCATCAACATTTCTGGATTGCTGCTCACCAGGCTAATTGGGTTAGCATCCATGTCAGTCATGCTTGGTAGATCCACCACTGGCTTGTCCTGGTCAGAGTGTCGAGGGCGCTTAGCAGACTTGCGGCACGGGGATCTGCCTCTTTTGGATGGAGTTTGTGGTGTTTTGCTGAGATTTTCTTCAACACTAACATTCTGTTGAGGTGAAGGTGGCGGTACAAAATCATCTATAGTCTTGATGGTCTTGAAGAAGTTGCCATCCTGAGTATAGATCAGTTTCTCCATCTCAAACTGCTCCTGGATTCTTTTCTCCATTTTGGCCTCCTGTTTCGACTGGATTTTGTTTATTTTGTTCTGAGAATGCACACAAAATCCAGTGAAATTATTTATTTCATAGACTTGAACATATTTAAAAAATAACAGTAGGGAATAAAATAAATTCATGCCAATGATATAGTAAAACTATATGATAAGGATGAAATTATTTAGTAAGAGTGACAAAATATAATTTCATTATTTCATTTTGATTCCAAACTTACTGTTGTGATACACTCCAGGAAAGGGTAGTTTCTGAAGCAGGATTTGGAGACCTCATTGAATTGCTTCTCAACTATTCCTGAAGAAAGCATGATACCTGTCATATGAGCTATGTCAACACTCCTCTAATACACTGACCAATTAAACTGGTTTGTTTGGGGCAATTCCACAGAAAATTGACTTTTTGTCACATCCACGCCAGTGAAATGCCTTGGCATTTGTATGATGTGAATGATAATTCATTTTTTGTGCATTTTTTCTCATGTACATTCTTCAGCCAAAAATAGCAAATGCTCAAATTTCATGTAATCATTCAAATCATACCATACCATCACATTTTATTGGCGTTATGGATGTTACAAAAAACATAATTTTCCATGGAATTGCCCTTTGTCACTCATACTGTAGTTGAAGACTATTCAAAAGGCATTGTGGATCATTTAGATAAAAATGCACACCTCTGATTTCTCTCAAAGTTTGTAGTGCATCATTCTGTAGTTTCGCCACCGCATCCTGTGTGACCGTTTCAAACACATCATAGTTACTGAAACCAGGCAGCTCTTTTCCCCTGTGCTTCAGGTCATATTCCTTCACCACATTCTGTACCTTTTCACAAACTGTTTTTTGTAAAGCAGACCAAAGTAGCATTCATGCATAGCATAAAAACAATACTTCATGATATGAGAAGTACCACAATAAACAGAAGTACAGTACAATGCTAACAAATTAGTAGATGTAAATGTAGATGTGTCTTTGTTTGATATTCTTTTGCTAGTAGCACTCACATGGAGTTTTACTGCGCTCAAGTTCATGTTTCCATTTCTGATAATGCTTCCGAAGAAGCGCAAAAAGGTTTTCCTTAGTGACAACTTTACCCTCTATTAATCGGTTGATCTTGTTGTTGAACTCAATCAGCAGCTGTGAAGAGACATTAACTTCTGTTGTTTGAGGCAAATCAATGCCATTTGGGAGGATAGTTTTAAAAATCATGCATTAACAGTCATAATCTTGCTATGGAGAGGTTATCTCATATACTATCACAAGTTATGTGCCTACTGTTAGGTGTTAAACTCACACGAGTAAGGAAGAGTCTTCTTTTTTGGGCATCAATGGGAGGACCCACTGGATACTGACTCAACAGTTCCCTTAAGTTGCACAGCTCCTTTTTAATTTGCTCCGACAGTGTTGGCAGAAAGTTCTACAAAACACACATACACAACACACACACAGACACAACCCCCCCATACACACACAAAAGAACAGAATCTAATTCAATTAAAACTCGCCTAGCTAGAACTAGCCTAGAAATCTAGACGCACCCTAGCGGCAGCAAATGTAATTTGCTGCCAGGGTAGTATAGCAACTCTCCGTTGGCTTGTGAGCTGTAAAAATTAAACTTCGATCAGGCCAATCACATCGTGTATAGTCGGTAGGCGGGCTTAACATAATGATGGCAGAGTTGCGACGGTTCGGCGTGAATTCCCTGCTACTTGAAAACAAAGAAGATGGATGTTGCTGTTGGCGAACAGCGTGACACAAGTTAAGCTTTTTTTTTAAGTTGGCAAAAGTTTTAACTTTTAGCCAACTAGCTCCGCTGGTGGGAAAATGCATGGGACTCATGAGTTGTAGCGCTATCCTATTGCGTGCAGAGGGAATTTGAAAGTCAACAGTATATCCCCCCCCTCGGACTGAGTACTGTGAATGGTGAGTCCCCAGACCCTACATCTTGATGTGGGTCTGGCTCGTGAGGCTAATGAAAAATAATTAAATTCAGTAAAAACTTGAGATAAGTAATGTAGCTATACAGTAATCTATAGCTATAGCTTTTGTTGAATAAAAGCATTTCACATCACAGGCCATCTCCTCTTTACCATCTCATAACCACTAGATGGCATTAGAAGTGTTGTTAAAGGAGAAATCAGGCTGATTTTACATGGATCTTGATTGCTAGATGTCACCGAGTACTGTCGATAGGAAAAACAATGACTAAAATTGGTGCTACTGAACTGGAGTAGCTGCAGCTATTGGCCAATACTCCCAGTCAGCTACAATGCTAGGTCTGGGGGCATCATCTTAACGTGCATTTTTTACCTCTTAACAGACTCAAAATGTCATTAAAAGTTCTGTGCAACATGAACAGGGCCCTTGTGTGACAAACGATGCGTTTTCAACTCATTAATTGTGAAGAAACAGTTTGAAGTCAAAGTTTGTACTGTCACATACCTCAGTTTCCATCAGTCGCTTCCAGGAAAGCCCAAGAAAGTCTGTTGTCGAGCTATGCCGGCTTCGCAATGAAAACTTAATTGAGCAATTAATGGTTATGACCATATAATGACTATGTAACTACATAGAAACGGTCCAAATTACGCCTAAGCCTGCACGTTACTGAAAGCTAGCTCTATTTTCCCGCTGAAGTATCGTGGGAATTCAGTTGTTGCAGGAAAAGGCAAACAGAGTAGTGTGCAGATGTGACAGTACAAACTTTGAATTTAGACAGTTTCTTCACAGCTAATGAGTAGAAAATGCATTGTTTTGTCACGTAAGGACTCTGTTCATATAGTACAGACCTTTTAATGATATTTTGAGTCTGGTAAGAGGCACAAAGGGAATGTTTAGATGATGCCCCAGACCTAGCATTGTAGCTGACTGGGAGTACTGGCCATTAGCTGCAGCTACTCCAGTTCGGTAGCACCGATTTTGGTCGTTTTCCCTAACGACAGTACTTGGCAACGTCTAGCGATCAAGATCCATTTTAAAAATCGGCCGGATCTCTCCTTTAAGGTGCAGTGGTTCTAAACTAAAGCTCTCATGTTAGCACTGAACTGAAATATAGACTGATAGTGTCCGGTTGACAAGCCCACTCTATTCTCGACATTGCGACCATGTAATTTCCTATTGACATGAAGCGCAGGCTATGGGCTGCACTCAGTTAAAACAAAACCGTGTGGCTGCATTTGTTTTGTAAAAAGTCATAGAACTATTCTGATGACCTACATAAAACTGCATAAAAGAGTGTTACAGTCTGAAGTTGAAAACGGCTCAACCATTCAGATAGACAGACTTACTTTGATGCAGCCCACCAGGTCTTGGGTCAGTTTGATGGTAAGGCACTGGGTTGTGGCTTTTCCTTCATCAAGAAGACGCCTATGAGGCAGTCATGCAAAAATAATTTTACAAAAAATGCAACAGAAATACTTTTACTGGCAAGCAGACCTGATGGACTGTATACCCATCATTATATTATTTATTCTACATAGATAGATAGATAGATAGATACTTTATTGATCCCCAAGGGGAAATTCAAGATTTAGCATCAGCTTGCATCTTCGACAGGCACATCGACAAGTACAATCTGATTCAATCCCATTGGTCCAACATGATGCAGTCCATGGGAAGGACATGGTGTGAATATTTGAAGTGTAGGCCCGAGGTCACCATTTACCTGAAGTACTTGTGTTGGCTGAAGAAATCTCTCTCCATCCTGGTGGCCTCGGCTAGAGGAATCCCATCCTGAATTTGTTGCTGACCACGGCATTTCACAACTATGTAGCCTTTGCTCAGCGGAATGACCCGATTATCAACAATATCCAAAATGTTCTTTTCTGTGCCACAATCTACAAGGTCTGGCTTAGTCAAAATAGCTGTAAACACACATCAATGAAAACATTCACATTATAGGATGCATTCATTTGAACGGAATATTAATAACCAATGTAGAAATGTATTACCCAAAGTTCTTTTCCCATCTGGATCAACTTCCTGAGCCATTCTTAGAGCTTCAGTTGTTGCTATGTCAACATTGCATGGGACCACCACCAAGTTGATGGTTTCTTCATTTGCAATGAACCTGTGAATGAGCCTTTTAATCTTAAACAAACAAAATTAAGAGGGGTTAATATTATTTCATTTATGGTTCAATTCATAGAGACAAATACAATATCAGGCCAAACATGCAAGGATATAGATCAGGGCCTTCTGTGTGATTTATCAGTATTATTGAAAAAGGGCAAATTCTATCTATTCTATACTCTTATCTACCATATGATAAGAAATTACCACTACCTAAATAAGTAAGGTTTTCTGCATGATCAGTCATATTTTACAAACACTGTCGTAAACTGTCTGTAGGCAGCCCAGGCTCCGAAAACTGGAAAGAAACAAAGTGGGGGGCAGCCTGCCCCCAAACAAAAACAAAACATACAATGTGCATACAATTTCTCTGGGAATACTGAAGGTAGGGGTGAGCTACATTTCTGATATGTTTCATTTGGTTAAAATATAATGTATGTTTTTTTTTCACAAACGTCTGCTAATAAATGTAAATATAAACAAACACAAACAAGCGACGTCCTGCAAAATCCCTGACTATGCCTTTAAGATAAGTGCTGCAAAATGCTGTATCGTAACACACTAAACTTTCCAGCAAAAACAACATACATGATATTCATATACATATTTGACTTCTATATCCTAGTCTTCTGTAACCACATGATACCAACATCTACATTCACAGATTTAACAACAAAAATCAGATTTCAGAAAATATTTAACATTTTATAAAGACATGACAAGACATAAAATATATGGAAATTAATTGTTACTCCTCACCTGGTCTCCAATGTCATGAGGTTGTCCTTTAACAGGCACCCGGGCAATACCGGGTAAATCAATCAAAGTGAGGTCACACACCTCAGGAGACATGATCTCCAGACTGATCAGCTCGTCACAAATCCCAACACCATTTCCAGCCAGCTCATTCTGGGCTGATGGACACATCAAGCAAAACATCTTGTCTACAAGTGTCCCCAGCCATGTTAAGAGGGCCCCAATGTTACTCTTCAACTTTTCACCTTACCTTTGACGACATAATCCCCAACCTTAGCGGGGTCTTTGATGTCTTTAGTCTCATTTTTGTAGGAGACGGTGCCCTTCCACTCTGACAATCCCATGACCTTCCTCAACCTCAGCATCAGTGGGCACCGAGTCACAATACCTGAGGGGAACAGAGCCTCCTCTGATAGAACCATTTCTGATAAAAGTGCAGCAAAAAATTCCTGTCCACTATGTAATAAACAAGTGACAGTTCGTAAACTAGAATTGCATTTCCGAGGAACTTCAAGAGTGGGTTTGATCAGGTGCAGTTTGCCAAAAGGATTGCAACAGTACCTCATTTTTTTTTTTATCGGGCGCATGGATCAAAAGTTATCTGCATTAACGCAACATCCAATAAGCCAAAACGCATAAATAATGCAGTTGCTATGCTGGTTGCTAGGGTAATCATGCTGGTTGCTATGGTGTTAGGGTCACATTATAGTGGTGGTTACTAGGTTGTTGTTAGGTTCATTAGGATGGTTGCTAGGGTGTTGCTAGGGTAATTAGGATGGTTGCTAGGGCATTGCTAGGATAAAAATGGTGGTTGCTAAGCAAAATAATGTGGTTGCTATGGTGGTTACTAGGGTAATCATTTTGGTTGTTATGGTGGTTGCCAGGTTGACATTATAGAGGTGGTTGCTAGGTTGTTGCTAGGGTAATTAAGATGGTTGCTAGGGCGTTGCTAGGGTACATATGGTGGTTGCTATGCAAAATAACACAGTTGCTAGGGTAATCATGTTGGTTGCTATGGTGGTTGCTAGGTTGACATTATAGAGGTGGTTGCTAGGTTATTGCTAAGGAAATTAAGATGGTTGCTAGGGTGTTGCTAGGGTATTGGTGGTTGCTATGCTAAATGACATGGTTGCTAGGGTTAAAGCCAATCAATGTGTATGCAAGTTAAAGGGACACCAGGCAACGTTTTCGTGTTAATTAATCATCTTCGTAAGTCGGTATATGGTTAAATGACTCATTACGGGGCGAATGAAGGCTCTCTCGCCCGCCGCTACTGCCTGTAGGAAGAATATCCCACTTGCAAGTTCGGTGTATCCTACCCGCCGACCGAAGCAGGATCAGTTTACAGCACAGAGGCAGGCTAACGAAACGCTAGAGATTGTTGCAAACGTGTGTATAATGGCAGAGCCGGCGAAAGCAGCGAAAACCCTTGACGGAAGACGCAAAGAAAAGGAAAAGAGCTTCAGACTGAGCGAGGGGGAGTTTCGTAGAGAAAAAGCATCAGGCTTGCCTGGTGTGCCTTTAATGTATGCATGTCACTCTGTGCTGTCACATCATTTTTTAAAGCCAATCTAAGCCAATCCATGTGTATATAGGTCATGTACATGGTCTACAGCAGATCTACAAAGATTTATTTGACATGGATTGGCTTTAAAACAACTGGTGCTGGCTAGGCATTGAACTGGGCTTCATTCAAGTACAGTACCTCATTTTTGAAAATCAGACATACGAGTGAGTCATATACACGGGTCAATGTAAATGAAAACTTTTCTGAAAACTGACAGGTGTGCACAATGTTATTTTTGAAAATGGAGACGGTGAAATGTCTGTTTATAAAAATAGCCAGCCACGTGTAAACATAGCCACAGACAGCCCAGCCCAGCTTCATAATTAGGCAGCTGCCAGAAGGCTTAGAACTCTGCCAGGTGCAAGCAATCAAGGCTTTAGCAGTTAGAGCTGTGATGTCATAATCAAAATTCAAATCCTGAGCATTCCACCAGAATAATAATAATAAACTAAACTCTAGCTTGCTCCGACTAACCCACTAATAAAAATACATGTATTCAACTTTTGTTTCTAAGTTGGATTTGGAATATTCCTTAAATGGCAACCTTTACCAAACCAAGACAAACCAGGGATAAACATTGCAAACATGAAAACCAAAATTGAGAAAGTACTGTTGTGCTGTGCTTATTCCCCTTATTCCACCATGCCCATTTAAAGGAACCATATGTAAGATTGTGGCCAAAACTGGTACTGCAATCACTTTCAAAATACTGAAGAGCGATGTATCCCCTCCCCCTCCCCCCTGACTCGAGGTTGCCAACCCTGATGGCGAAACACTACTGACTTCGTGATTAGTAGATAGGTGGAGGGTGGCGCATCAGGCCAAAACACAACATGACATGACAAAACACAACATCAACATCAGTTGAGGGCTGCAACTTCACTTTTTAAATGACAATATCCTGGCCGGACTACTGTTGTCAGTGATATAAGTATTTGAAATGAACATGATTTCTTAATGTCTAGTGACATATCAGGGCCATTTTATGATTAATTGAAATATTTTTCTTATATACGGTTCCTTTAAGAAATGTATTTTCTTCCTTCTTGTGTTCAATCTTCTGTTCGGCTAGTTCCAGCTAGCTTCATTGGGATAACAGAAGAGGATGGAGAGGCTAACTTGGGGAGGAAATGTACTTCGTCACCCAAGGCTATTCACCTCTACAGAGTGGGTAGATTATATGCGGCGGTAGCCTCCCGTATCGTATGGAGATATATTTTAGAGACGGACTGCCCATTCTCAGCACAGTATGTCAATACATAGTTCATAATATATTTGTATAAAGTGCTTTCTTTATTTTTACCGAATACCCAATGCATTATCTTACTGTCTAAACTGCTAAAACCAAAACACTTACTGCAGGGCCGTAGTACAGAAAGGTCCTAACTTCCTAATCTTATCTGTTTGGTAACCATGGTAACTATGTTTAGAAAGTCATTACAAAACAACTGCTCCTAAGTCAGTGTTCTCCTAACTTCCGATAGCAAAGGTGTATAATAGAAATGTCCTAAGTCACCAAAATTCTAAATAAACGTTCCTAACTTTAGGATGACCCATAAAATTTGATGCCAGTCATCTCGATAGAACTCTGTTAACTCAATGTATCGCAATGGATGTACTGCTCAACAGGGAGTTTGAACACAAAGTGGACAAAGATGCCCCCCCCCCCCTGTTTCGCGGAATAAGGTGAATAAGAACCTCTCTTAGTCTGGCAACACAGTCTCACCGCTGCCTCTGGGGAGAGCCACTCCAGACAGCGCCTCCAACACAGAGCTCTTTCCTGAGCTCTGGTCTCCAATCACAGCTATTGCAGGCAGGGACAGATCCTTATCGATGCCCATTAGACGGAGGGAGTCGATAAGCTCTAAATATGGATGAACCTGCTCTCTGAAATGGCTATGGAGTACTCCCTCCATTTTTTTACTGAGATACATGTAAAGGGAAGAAACACAACACTATTTAAACATATGGGTTAATTACAATGTGTGCACTGATGTGTTGAATGGAACAGTTATGATGCATACTCCTCCTCTGGTGTCTCTTCAGCAGTCGCTAAGGGAGTTTGCTTACATATTTCCTCGTCATAAAGCACTACACTCCAGTTGTCCATTGTTCTTGATAAAGAATAGTCTGTATTAAAAAGAGAAACAGACACACATGTTGATTTATTAATATCCAAATTGAATCTATAGCTCACCTAACCTACAGGTAATTCCACGTCAATTCAACCAGGGCCCACGCACTTAGGTCTCAAAACAAATTCTGAAAAAATTACCAGGTGTACCTATGTTACCCCGGAGACACACTGTAAAATTACTTTTATGTAAGATCAATACTTTCCAAGATACAGCCAGTTCTACAGGGGGAGGGGGGTGTCGATTTTGTTTGGCTTTCGTTCGATTTTGTTTTTTGTCAAAGCCCATAGAGCAAGAACTAAACCATGTACTGTAGGAATAGTATGTAGCAAAATCGTCACGTTTGGTCTGGATCCTGCATGTTCAAAGCTGTCCCTCAAAGTTGATCAAAATGTTTTTTTGTTTGGGCTCTGTTTAGGCCTTCAGAAGACATATTTCTACATGTACAACATAGGCTCTTAAAGGGGTGGTTCAGGATTTTGGACATAGGACCTCATTTCCAAGTAAGCAAGTGTGATATTTATCAGTGGAGACCGTTTTCAACACGTTTCATCCAGTCGTTCTAATTGCAGAGTTCGCAGGTGCTAGGCTAGCGCAAGTCAACGGTATGTGCTAGCCTGCCACTAAAAACAGTCTTACCTACTCCAAAGGACACTCAATGGACTGGAGCCCAACAGGGACATTCGTGCACAGAGCTGGTTCCAAATAGCCTGGAAAATCCAGACCCTGGTAATCTAGAAAGATTAAGGGTCTGGCCACGAACAATGTAATGGCCCAACTCGAGGGGCGGCAACAAGCATGCATTTAAAAATCTCACTGCACGAAATTGGATAACACTAGACCATGTTTACTCTGAATGATTTCGGACTTCGACGCAATCTGATAACACTATGACCAATGTGTACTGTCCTCCAACGTTGCAGTGCTGTCTTCATCAGTTTAGCTGGTTCCCCGGAATGCAAGGGGAAAAAGTAATGTGCATCATTGCTCATTGCCAGAGTGTCTCACAGAGACAATTCCATTGGATTTCCAGGGTAGGTTCCAAATGCTCCATGCTGGTGATGGTTGAGAGAGAGAATCGGCAAAAGCCAAAATCATCAATCAGCTCGTCATGTAGGGGAGTGGCATTGACAGCATAATTTTCAGGGGTGACCTCCACCACGTTCATTTCTGCCTTGGTAGTTAGTGTTGCTATGCGAGAGTCGCTCCATGGCAAGAAATACTGAATTCCATCTTGTGTCATTTGGCACAACAAAGCCAATCCCAAGCTTTTCCTCCACAACATCAGAAGCCTTTGTACTTCGCTTAACCAGGTTCCAAAGAGCAGATGCTTTTGCAAAAACAGCCCTCGACATTGTTTTGTAGCGTTTTTCAGTTACTTTTTCCGTATCTTTGGTCACTAGATTCAAGGTGTGGGCCATGCACCTTCTGTGAGGGGGGAGAGAGGGATAATCCAGACCTGAGAGAGGCTCAGGCTCCATCTGGTCATCTTCATCTGAGCTCTCATTGGCGGGAGCAAAGGCTGACACTGGTTCATTGTCATCTTCACTTTCAGTTTCATCAAAGTGAACAACTGTCTCTGGCACTTCAGTATCAATAGCAACATCCATCCCAAAACAGTTGAACGCTTTGACAAAATTTGCAGCATTGTCTGTTACTGTACACACAACCTTGTTATGGATTTTGAATTCTTTATTTACATCTGACAATAATCTTGCCAACACATCATGTGTATTTGCTCCTTTAATCTGCCAACATGCCAGTACTGCAGAGTATCTCTTAGACACATAAGTTTTGTTTGGCCAGTGGATAGTGATGCCTATAAATGCCTTGTTCACAGCTGACCAGCAATCTGCTGTTGTGCACACAGAATCGATCTCAGACAGTTCAGTTTTAAGTTCAGATATGTTTTCTTTAAATTTCTTATTTAACAGTGTCTGTACTTGTTTTCTGGATGGCACCTTTCTGGATGGCTGCAATCCCTTAATTAAGTTTATGAACGCTGGGCTTTCCACTTTACTCAAAGGCTGCAGGTCTCCGACAATAAACTGCACCACCAGCATCACAAGCACGGCAGACGGTCCGGACGGCACTCAGGCCCAGCCCAACCTATACGACTGGAAAATCGCTACGCCATTCTGACCGAGGATGAGGAGCCCCTCCTGCCCCGAGACAACCATCCTGGTCCCTCCTTAAAGTCGGCGCCCCCCCGACCCCCTCCTCCCCGGACCTCATCAACCTCCACCCTGGTCATCGGCAGTTCCATGGTTAGAGACCTCTGCATTCCCCCATCACGTAGCGGTCCCTCCAAGGTCTACTGCTTCCCTGGTGCCAAGGTCCTTGACATCCAGCAGAAACTCCCAAGCATCCTGGCCTGCCACACCAAGGTCAACAACATCATCGTACACGTGGGCTCAAACGACATCAGAGATAAGCAGTCAGTAGCACTGTAGGAAAACTACAAAACTCTCATCACCGTCATGAGATGGGCACAGAAAAACGCTTTGTCATCTCTGGGCCTCTCCCTACCTACAGAAATGGTGCTGAGAGATGGTCCAGACTGTTCGATCTCCACACCTGGCTCAAACGCTACTGCGCTTCCCTAAGCATCCCCTATGTCAACAACTGGGGCTTGTTCTGGGAGAGGCCCAGTATACTGAAGCGTGATTGTCTCCACCCAAACCAACATGGAGCCAGGCTACTCTCTGACAACATAGCGTCCACACTGAGGCATTGACATTCTGTAGAAAATATTACAGATTCACGCTCCCCAGGTATTGATTTGAATGGCATTATACATGTGGATGGGTCTGAGAATGTTTTCTGCAGGGTAACATACAATACTACTACCATACATCAAGCTGCTTCATGCAATAGCATGACTTATGCTTATAGTTCTATTTCAACGTTGATTTCTACCCAACGTATAGTAAAAAGAAAAGACAAATTTAAAACTAGAAACCTAACAAATATTCTTTCCATACAGTACCTCTGCATATTCCTCAAAAGCCAGAGGCATTTTCAGCTAACATGGGCTTGCTAAATATAGGTGCACTTACTACCAAAACCTTGGCAATCAATGATTTTATTAGTGAAAAAAAAATTGGATTTTCTGTTTCTTGTTGAAACCTGGCTGACTTCAGACAGCGAAGCTGTTCTTGTTGAAACCTGTCCCCCAAATTATAATTTCTTCCACTCAATTAGACAAGGCAAACGAGGGGGTGGAATTGCATCCATTCTCTCAAACAAATATAGCTGCACTAGAGTCAACTTTGGCGAATTCGCTTCCTTTGAGTATATTGCCCTCACTCTGAAGGCTGACCCAGCTGTACTTCTATTAACATTATACCGCCCTCCTAAACTATGGACTGGCTTTCTCGACCAGTTTTCTGAACTTATGTCGCTCATCATCACTAGCTATGATCGGATAATTGTAAATGGCGACTTTAATATTCATGTCAATAAGACAAATGATGCTAAAGCCAGTAAGTTCCTTAATGTGTTGGACAGTTTAGAGCTAAAGCAGCATGTTACAGGACCCACCCACAACCTTGGCAACACCTTCGATCTAGTAATTATGACCGCCGCGCAGCGAAGCGGCGGTCATATAGGTTTAGTAAGATTTTTTTTTTTTTCTTTTTTTTTTTCTTTTTTTTTTTTTTTTTTTTTTTTCTTTTTCGCATGCCCAAATTTCCGTCAATGATTCCCGGGACACTGAAAGACCGGGGTACACGAAACTTGGTGGGCATGTAACCCCACATGGATAGCATGGAACCATCGTTTTTCGTTTTGATCTGTAGCCCCCCCGCTGGACTGGACCCCCCGAAAGGAGGGTAGGGCAAACACAGTTTTCTGTGAATATCTCGAAAACTGTAGGGTTTAGGAGGACCATTTTTTTTTTGTATGTTGATCTCAAGGGGCCATGTCAACCCATTCCATAACCACTCATTTCATGTATAGCGCCACCTAGTTAAACACAAAAAAGTAAAAATGAGGTGTTGTAATTGAAGGTATCTGTGACCTAACATAGTCAAAACTGCACGAAATTGGAATTGTAGGATCATTATGACACCCTCTGTATGCACGCCAAGTTTTGTGGAATTCCGTTCATGGGGGGCCACACAATAAATTAATTTATGTTACTATACACCAACTGGCCTGTAGGTGGCCGGAGACAGTTTTCTGTGAATATCTCGATAACCGTAGGGCCTAGGAGGTCCACCTTTTTTATGTATGTTGGTCTTAAGGGGGCATGTCAACCCATCCCATTACCACTTATTTCATGTATAGCGCCACCTAGTTAAAAATTAAAAAGCAAAAAATTAGGTGTTTTCATCACAATATCTCTGGCTGACAAGGTCAAAACTGCACGAAATTAAAAGTGTAGGATCATTATGACACCCTCCGAATGCATGCCAAGTTTTGTGTACTTTCGTTCATGGGGGGCCTTACAATAAAATAATTTATGTGTACATTTAGTGACGTACACCAACAAGGATTCCCGGGACACTGAAAGACCGGGGTACACAAAACTTGGTGGGCATGTACCCCCACATGGATAGCATGGAACCGTCATTCTTCGTTTTGATCTGTAGCCCCTCCGCTGGACTGGACCCCCCGAAAGGAGGGTAGGGCAGACACAGTTCTCTGTGAATATCTTGAGAACTGTAGGGCCTAGGATGACCAATTTTTTCCGTATGTTTGCCTCCAGGGGTCATGTTAACCCATTCCATGTGCACACATGTGCATAAACAGATACACACGCACACACATACATTTACAGTAATCATACGTATGACACATACTCACACAGTAGACATTTGTACGCATGCATGCACATGCACAAACACACATACGCAGGCAAACACACAAGCACGCACATACACACACACACACACACCCACACCCACACACATAAACATAAATTTGTACACGCACACATGCACACAATTCAAGAATTTTTCCCGTCATCTACTCCCTGAATTTTTGGTCATTGATACCCGGGACACCGAACCACCGGGGTACATGAAATTTGGTGGGTATGTAGCCCCACTAGACTTTTACGGAAAATTTTCATTTCGTCCCCGGGGTTCAGTAGGATTAAAAGAAAGCCAAAATAAATATTCATCATCATCATCATGGCTGCATTTTCAGTATTGGCGAGAAGTAGTCGTTTGTCCACTAGATGGCGCATCGTTGCAGTGAGACGTAATTTTGTTGGACGTTAAAAGTGGGTTGGAAAAAAACAATGGACGCTTCATACAAGGACTGTAATTTACCGCAGCGAACATCTAATAAGGATAGGACGATGTTCACATGAAGTGTAATTCCCATTTCTTCTTGAAGCCGAAATAAATCTCAGGATGTTTATCGGACATGCTTGGTTTTTACTGCAGGTACGTTAATCTTGTAATATCAATAAGGACCTAGGTAATGTTACCGTTAGCGTTGGTTGAGTGATGGAGGCATTTGATTTATTGCATTTGTAGAAAACTATAAATGCGGTTATACCAAGCAAATGTATAGCAGCACTGTTTGTATCTTTCGACTGTCATTAATTGCACGTGCTACAAAATCATTCTGTGCAATGGAAGATTTACCAACGTTACACCGGTCTGATACAGTTTTGCCTATACATGCGTGAGACTGAGACGCCTGTTTATTTTGTTTTAAGTGCGTGCATGGTGTGAGAGAGGAATCGATGTGCTTTGATTACAGCTTGGTAGTTGTAGTCTTGTGAAATTAAAAAGCACGTGTGTGTGAAGTATCCAAACAATGACACCTTCATTTCATTATGGCTGCTTTAGCAACACACCTTAAGCTACTGTGTAGTGGGTCCCATTTAGAAGTGGCTACTTCATTCGCGCTTTCCTTGACTCATGGAGCTGCTTGAATGTTATTACAATTTTTCGCCACGATATGACAGTTTAAGTCCGCTTGATACTGTAAGGCGTAAGCCATTGGTTTCCAAAGGAGATTTTATTTGTGTCGCCAGCATAGCCAATTGGCAATTTATGTTGTAAATAGGCCTACCTTATAATCCTACCTGTAGCTTAGGGAAGCTAGCTTTCTATTAGGATCTAGTTTGTTATTTACCGTTTTGTCATAACTCCCTGATGCATTTTTGCATTTAGAATAACCAGAGCGTGTATATCTCAATCGGAAAATTAAACAATATCGGGTGCCTATGGACTAGGCTGGGTGAACCCAGCCTGATCTGCCCGCTATTTATTTTTTGATTTCTTAAAAGATTGAGCTTGGTCTGATGAAAGCCAGACTAGCCATGGACCTCAGTTAAACAATGCAAGTGAACATGAATCAGCCTATATTTTCACTAACAATAACGGACAAAAGCTCTTCAACTTTGGCCCGTTAAAGTGTGTATGAACAGTCTAGCGACGCATTTCATCAAGGCCCATTTGGACATGTCAGTTATTTGCACCACTGGTTAGATGTAAAACAGCATTTCGTTTCAGACTAGGCTACTGTTACTTAATTTGTGCATTAACAATAACGTTTCAGACTAGGCCTACTGTTACTTAATTTGTGCATTGACAATAAAGTATTACATGAACTAAAGATGACTAAAATCTTATGTAGAAGAAGAAACATTCACAAAAAATCCATCCATCCAAAAATGACCTTTGTTTTTGATAGCTGCTGAAAACGGCATGGAACTGACAGATGTTTTTGATTAAAAATACATAAATAAATAAATAAATAAATAAATAACATTATGCTGATACCTTTTGCTTTTCCCAAATACAATGTAGCCTACAGGTGTAAGTGACCTTTCATCAATCCAGTTGCAATGGATGAACTGTGATGAACTGCCCTACTTGTGATTGTTTAGAGATTTTAAAGGTTTTATAACAAACAAGCTACATCTTCTTTGGCTATTCTACAATCTATTCACCTTTTCAGCACCAGTAGGCTACTTTCTGTGCAGCCGCACACACACACACTCAGGCATGCCAAACAAGCATACACAAAAGTTTCAAGAGTGGGGGATGGAGTAAAATATGGAGACAAATTGAAGTGTGATTTATTTTCGCGGAACGGATGTACAGGACTGAGCGGCGGTCATATTTTGTACCGCTATGCGGTACATCTAGTTTTCTATATTTTTGATATGTTGCTGAGTGGATCATAAACGGCCCCAGCAATGGAGAAAAGTGATTGATAATGACTTTGTGATAATGATATTATTGTGTTACATGCTTCAAATGTAAAGCACTTTGAGCTGCATTCTGTGTATGAAAGGTGCTATACAAATAAAGCTTATTATTATTATTATTATTATTATTATTATTATTATTATACCAGGTTGTCCTGCTGCGGCTAGGAGATGACAACGGAGCCGCTACTGTACGCAGTTATTGGAATTTGGGTCGAGGATCTGTCCTGTCTTTTGTTTTTTTAGCTGCTTGCACATACCTTGAGAGGCTAGCCGAGTGCGATATGCCGTTTCAGATTTGCTTTGGATGTTATGTGCAGATTTTCTTACTGAAAGCCGGCGGGCAAAGTTTGCAGAGAAATGTAAGATTGTTCCCATCATCCTCACCGACCACCTTATCATAAAACTGTTTTAAGTGATCATACTGCTCTTTTGTCGCCTCCATGCTGCTGTGGCTTCCACACTGCATTTTGTTTTGATGATGCATGCGGCTGTATGACACTGGTGGCTGGTGTTGCCAGAATGGGTGTTTTTCCCGGTACATATTAAGGCTTGTTTATGGTGTGTTCGCCTGGAGGGCTCTATAGAAATCTGGCACCCTATTGAACGAAGTTAAACTGAGAGAGCGGGCCTTTCACATACACCAGAATGAACGAGTTCACAAAAACGTTCATCAGGCAGTAATACAGTATGTTCAGTTCACGTAATATATGAAATAAATAAAATATGAACGAGCTCATGAACTATCGTTCAATGACAAGTTCAAGTTCACACTGCCCAAACCCTCCCTTTTACCTCACCAGTAATAACACAGATAAACAGCCATGACATTGCATCACACAAGTCAGACTTTGTTTACCACTGTTACATGAAAAGAGCTGAATTTCTCAGAAACACTGTTTCACTTTTGCTTTCGACCATCCACATGCCATTATCCTGCCAATGTTTAACTAACCAACCACAAGCCATTATCCTGCCAATGTTTAACTAACCAAGTTAAACATACCCCTTTGGTAGCTTTAAAGTCAGGTTTCTACCAACATAGCCTAGTACATTATTCCGAGAGCTGAAGGACCTTACAGTGCATACAACTGGCACTAAACAAATACAATGTACTTCAGAAATTATGTCTAAATAAACTACATAGTCCATTCCTTGTCTCACCAGCTGGGAGGACCAGAGAAGCTTCATGTCTAACCTGCTAACGCAGGGAATAGGCAGTTATACACTTTCAGGCAATAATAATAATACAAATATGTGACCTGAGAGTGCTAGGCTACCACTCATGACACTCTGTACAACTTGTGGCAAGTGTCTGCATCACATAGGCCTAATTCACACTGAACCAGAGTATTGAAGAGTATTCAGATAGAAAAAGAGTATTCATATTAAGGTAGGTAATAGTAGTGTAGTATACCACTGCTTCGTTGAATTTCCCATGGTCATGTGCTCTTTAGAACATAGGTTATTTGCACACCTATGACACGTGTTCGCTGTCGGGGTCCCTCTTCTGGTTGAGAAGCGCAATAAACAATCTAAATATGTACTAACGACTGGCTTCTGCCCATAGCAACCATCCATTCAGTACAGTATAATACATTACATTAGATTACAAATTAGGCCTATTTGTCTATTACTTTGAAATATTCAAAAGTCAGCTATCATTGCATTTCGCAAGTCTTGTACATCGCCAGGTACGTTGCATATTTCCTTACAAGTCTGTAGAATATTTAAGCCTATGCTTATGCTGGTTTCATTTAACAGGCAGACATGGATGTCTTCTATGTTCACATTAACGCTCTGGGATTTGTTTCCCTGTGACATATTATTGATTTAAGATCATAGGTGAAATGATACCGTTGTTATCATGACGTTTATCACGTTATGATCTCTATTTACATCGTCTGCCTTTATACCCAGATCTCGATGGCAAAGAATGGTCCAATAATGTCCATGTGTTGGTGTCTGACATCGAAACGCAAAAGAGCTGCTGCACTACAGGAATTCAGCAATCTTTTTCACACCACACATAGCCTGACAATTACAAACCACTTGTAACCATGTATGACTTGCCCTTCCTCCAACTGTTCCTACAGTACCTGTTATCTTCCTATCCTGACTGTCTGGTCTTATGCCTTTTTTTTCCTTATGGTTTCTTCTCTCTGCCCAGTTAATGCTTAGGGATGGCGGAGCACATCTACACCCAGGAGGTGGTAAACAATGCCACCATTCGAACCCTACAAAAACAATTCCTTTGCCATGCTGAAAAGTTAGAACATTGCATAGCCTACATTGTATTTTTACTCACCCTACTGACCTCAAATTGTCTGCGCTGTAATTTTTTTTCACACCGCACACAGCTGACCTTTACAAAACACTGACCGTTACACTAACCATGTATGGCTTTGCGATCATACATTCTCACCATTGTCGACATAAGTATTATGTATAACTGCACATGAAAAAAGAAGTCTGATAGTCTACCTCTGACCACAGCACAGGGTTACGGTACACCAAGTGCTGGATAACATCATTTGCATTTACAATGGCTTGAGTTACAATATCAAACCAGCAATTATTCATATGGTTGAATGATAGGACAGATTTGGCGTAAAGTCTCCTTTTTCGACTAAGCCTACACACTGAGCTTTCTTGCTTCTCATTGAAATGACACCTTCCTTATAATGACGTTTATTGCGTGTTATGATCTCTTTATTTACACCGTCTGCCTTTATACCCAGATCTCGATGGCAAAGAATGGTCCAATAATGTCCATGTGTTGGTGTTCCCCTGTGATATATTATTGATTTAAGATCATAGGTCACATCAGTTGACTGATATTGCATTATGGATGTATGACACGGATTTCCTAATTACTGTTTTCTTACCTGCCCTGGGGATGATTACAATTAAAATGTCAGGAATGTGTGTAAAACGTATGGTGTCTTTACTTGCAACCACATTGAAATGCATGTTTAACCTACACAAATACACAAATCTCTCTCCCTAAACCATAAATTTATGGGGTACACGAGATCTGCCGGATCATTGTGGTTGCCTAGATCGATAGATGGGAACAGCCTGCTAATGTCCTCTAACACGGGCATTATGTGTGACATGCTGATTGTACAATTATTTTGTTGAGCACAAAGCCGTAGGAGATTTAAATAGCTCTGAGGCAAATGACGGCTCTGTGATGGGTACGCTCTAAGGTGCTGGATAACAACACCTACATTTAAAATTGCTTGCGTTACAGCATTAAACCAGCGATTATTCATACGATTCTCAAATCTGTTACAAGTTGGACAGATTTGGGGCAAAGTTTCCTTTTTCGACTAAGCCTTATATGCGCTTGCTTCTCATTTAACCCACACATTCTTGTCTGTGGTGACGGTGGAGACTGATAAGACCTTTTTAAATTTTGTGGAATACTCGGTTTTTTACTCCAGCCTTCCTCTGGCTCTGTCTCAACTTGTTCTGTTTTCATCTTTATCACAAAACTGCCTTTCTCGGGCCTAAATTTATGGGGTACATAAGGTCTGCTGGATCATTGTGGTTACCTAGATGGATAGATGAAACACCCTCTAAAATATTGTTCTATCGTATTATTTTGTTCAGCACAAAACCATAGGAGTTTTACATAACTCTGAGGCAAATGTCGGCTCTGTGATGAGTGTGGTTTTAATCGCTAGACAACATCTACTTTTAAAATGGCCTTGCACCACCTTTCAACAGGTATCACCACACCCAACAGCAGGGATGTACAGTGCTACAAAATAAAAATTTGACCTCGAAACGCAAAAGAGCTGCTGCGCTACAGGAATTCAGCAATCTTTTTCACATCACACATAGCCTGACAATTACAATTATATTTTTGGAGCATGAAAACACCACAGTCTAGCCTACCCTAAAGCGTACTTACCCTTGTCCAGCAGTGTAAAGCACTTCGGACAAGGTCTAACAACATGTCATCCATGCCAAAGGACACCAGACCTACACAATAGAAACCACCAGCAGGAACTGCAAAGTACACATTACTTAGAAGGCCTGTTAGACCACAATCTGGGGGGGCTACTCTTGACACGGACCTTGGCCTTGATACAATGGCTGGAGGCGGTGTTGGGGGGTTCAGGTACAGGTACGAAGCACACCACAGAAGGTCCACCAACACAAGCATGCCTCTGTCATCACTCAAGTGGACACCGTCCCAACACCATAGGTCTGTGTTATGGTATAAGTATAAGTATATATACTCTTTTGATCCCATGAGGGAAATTAGGTCTCTGCAAATCCCAATCCGTGAATTAGTGAAACACACTCAGCACACAGTGAGGTGAAGCACACACTAATCCCGGCGCAGTGAGCTGCCTGCAACAACAGCGGCGCTCGGGGAGCAGTGAGGGGTTAGGTGCCTTGCTCAGGGGCACTTACTGGTCGGAGTTCCAACCGGCAACCCTCCGGTAACAAGTCCGAAGCGCTAACCAGTAGGCCACAGCTGCCCCAAGGAGAGGGAGGTGCTCACTGATAGATCTATACCTCACTCCAAGGCGTGTGGCTACTCTATGGAATTCAGCACGCATAAGTGCCTGATAGCCAGTATCTTCATTCAGCCGCGGTGGAAAGTCCAAAACAAAAACCTAGGATGAAAGAATTACAAGTAGGCTATTACTGACAGATATCATTATTACTCCATGCATTTTCTAAGTAAAATCCATTAACTAAACCAGCTGATCGTAATTAGCTCAACTCTTCAGCCTAAGTTGTAGCCTACCGCAACCGATGGGAAGACTGTGCCGCAATCATGCAGGCGACAATTTGCGAAGCGCTCCGCCAATAGCCTGGCTCTATTTGTTCTGTTTTCATCTTTAACCTAACTTTATCACAAAACTCCCTTTCTCGGGCCTTATATAACGTAGCAAATTTGTCGATACACTCGTCTTCTCTCATTTTTTCATTGTTTAGGTACAATGTTTTTGTGTTTTTAAATGTCACCTCGTAAAATGAAGGTGTTTTATCGATATCAACATCAACTACCTTATCAAGTTTATACCTTTTCATGTGACCTATTAGAATGTTTGACCAAATGGGTAATGTTGGTAAGAAAGTCTGAAACGAGGTTCTTAAATTAATCAAAATTATGCAAAACTTGTGTAAAACATCGGCAAACTCTTCTAAAGAAAAACAGTTCACCAAAACACTAAACATACATGCCTAATTGATACTGCTGTCCCTTACCACCATATTCTGACAAATATGTCAGAAGCCTGCTTCATTAAGTGGCTCTTGCATGCTCTAATTACTGTAAATTCTAAATCATCTGTCTGAGCCCATCCCGTTACTATTTGCCAGCACCTACATAAATACTTCTCCATGCTGTCATTATTAAAAACTTGCATTGATGCCTGCAACAACACAATAAGGGGATTTACATGCCTCGAGAACATGCGTGTGCTCTTCTGTTATCATTGCAATTGGAACCGAATTGGGACTACTTAAACCTACCGATATTTCGTAATATAAAACACGTTTGCTAGTGTTGGCTGATCTAACAAAGCCACATGTTGCATCCCAAAAACCTGGATTTTTACGCGTCAATTCATGCCACAAACGAATGCCTGCCTCTGAAAAACATATTATTCTGAGTGGAACGGCCTGTATCACTTGTATGAAAACTTTACTTATTTTGGAAGCATTATCCTCCTCCTCCAATTTCGCTTTAAGTTTACGCAACTATTTCGTCTTGGTCTAGGAGAAGGTTATATTTATGTTCGTGTTTTACCCTGCGCAGAACCGAGCTAAACACGTTTGCTAGTGTTGGCTGATCTAACAATGCCACGTGTTGCATCCCAAAAAGCTGGATTTTTACGCGTCAATTCATGCCACAAACGAATGCCTGCCTCTGAAAAACATTATTAGAAACCACCAGCAGGTCCACTAGGCAAACCAACAAGCACACCACCACATCTAACAGTAAGGATGTACAGTGTGACATATGTCGCACATGCTACCAAACAAGTTGTTTTATCAGTATTCCACTGAATATGCTACCAAAAAAAGTTTTTATCGATATCAACATCAGCTACCTTTTCATGTGACCTGTTAGAATGTTTCAACAAATGGGTACAGTTGATGGAGGTGGTGTTGGGGGGTTCAGGAGCTGGTACGAAGCACACCACAGAAGGTCCACCAACACAAGCATGCCTCTGTCATCACTCAAGTGGACACCGTCCCTACACCATAGTTCTGTTTCATGGAGAGGGAGTTGCTCATTGATTGACCTATACCTCACTCCAAGGCGTGGCCACTCTGTGTTGAGGGGGCACAAGACTTAGTTTTCTCAGCTCAACAAGTTGAATGTCACTATACCATACCATTGTTTACAACGCGGTTGGCACATGATGATGCCCGTAGGCCACCCGGGCGATTCAGTCGACATAAATTGTACATTTTCAGAAAGCTGATGATGTGGGGATGTTATTTCACCCCCATGTTAAGGGGGTACAAGACTTAGTTTTCTTAGCTCAACAACTTGAATGTCACTATACCATACCATTGTTTATGACGCGGTTGGCACATGATGGTGCCCGTACGCCGCCCGGGCGATTCAGTCGACATAAATTGTACATTTTCAGAAAGCTGATGATGTGAGGATGTCATTTCACCCCCATGTTGAGGGGGCACAAGACTTAGTTTTCTTAGCTCAACAACTTGAATGTCACTCTACCATACCATTGTTTACGATGCGGTTGGCACATGATGATGCCCGTAGGCCGCCCGGGCGATTCAGTCGACATAAATTTTACATTTTCAGAAAGCTGATGATGTGAGGATGTCATTTCACCCCCATGTTGAGGGGGCACAAGACTTAGTTTTCTTAGCTCAACAACTTGAATGTCACTATACCATACCATTGATTGTGATGCGGTTGGCACATGATGATGCCCGTAGGCCGCCCGGGCGATTCAGTCGACATAAATTGTACATTTTCAGAAAGCTGATGATTTGAGGATGTCATTTCACCCCCATGTTGAGGGGGCACAAGACTTAGTTTTCTTAGCTCAACAACTTGAATGTCACTATACCATACCATTGCTTACGACGCGGTTGGCACATGATGATGCCCGTACGCCGCCCGGGCGATTCAGTCGACATAAATTGTACATTTTTAGAAAGCTGATGATGTGGGGATGTCATTTCACCCCCATGTTGAGGTGGCACAAGACTTAGTTTTCTTAGCTCAACAACTTGAATGTCACTATACCATACCATTGTTTACGACACGGTTGGCACATGATGATGCCCGTAGGCCGCCCGGGCGATTCAGTCAACATAAATTGTACATTTTCAGAAAGCTGATGATGTGAGGATGCCATTTCACCCCCATGTTGAGGGGGCACAAGACTTAGTTTTCTTAGCTCAACAACTTGAATGTCACTATACCATACCATTGCTTACGACGCGGTTGGCACATGATGATGCCCGTAGGCCGCCCGGGCGATTCAGTCGACATAAATTGTACATTTTCAGAAAGCTGATGATGTGAGGATGTCATTTCACCCCCATATTGAGGGGGCACAAGACTTAGTTTTCTTAGCTCAACAACTTGAATGTCACTATACCATACCATTGCTTACGACGCGGTTGGCACATGATGATGCCCGTAGGCCGCCCGGGCGATTCAGTCGACATAAATTTTACATTTTCAGAAAGCTGATGATGTGAGGATGTCATTTCACCCCCATGTTGAGGGGGCACAAGACTTAGTTTTCTTAGCTCAACAACTTGAATGTCACTATACCATACCATTGCTTACGACGCGGTTGGCACATGATGATGCCCGTAGGCCGCCCGGGCGATTCAGTCGACATAAATTTTACATTTTCAGAAAGCTGATGATGTGAGGATGTCATTTCACCCCCATGTTGAGGGGGCACAAGACTTAGTTTTCTTAGCTCAACAACTTGAATGTCACTATACCATACCATTGATTGTGATGCGGTTGGCACATGATGATGCCCGTAGGCCGCCCGGGCGATTCAGTCGACATAAATTGTACATTTTCAGAAAGCTGATGATGTGAGGATGTCATTTCACCCCCATGTTGAGGGGGCACAAGACTTAGTTTTCTTAGCTCAACAACTTGAATGTCACTATACCATACCATTGTTTACGACGCGGTTGGCACATGATGATGCCCGTAGGCCGCCTGGGCGATTCAATCCGCATAAATTGTATATTTTCTGAAAGCTGATGATGTGAGGATGCCATTTCACCCCCATGTTGAGGGGGCACAAGACTTAGTTTTCTTAGCTCAACAACTTGAATGTCACTATACCATACCATTGTTTACGACGCGGTTGTCACATGATGATGCCCGTACGCCGCCCGGGCGATTCAGTCGACATAAATTGTACATTTTCAGAAAGCTGATGATGTGAGGATGTCATTTCACCCCCATGTTGAGGGGGCACAAGACTTAGTTTTCTTAGCTCAACAACTTGAATGTCACTATACCATACCATTGTTTACGACGCGGTTGTCACATGATGATGCCCGTACGCCGCCCGGGCGATTCAGTCGACATAAATTGTACATTTTCAGAAAGCTGATGATGTGAGGATGTCATTTCACCCCCATGTTGAGGGGGCACAAGACTTAGTTTTCTTAGCTCAACAACTTGAATGTCACTATACCATACCATTGCTTACGACGCGGTTGGCACATGATGATGCCCGTACGCCGCCCGGGCGATTCAGTCGACATAAATTGTACATTTTTAGAAAGCTGATGATGTGGGGATGTCATTTCACCCCCATGTTGAGGTGGCACAAGACTTAGTTTTCTTAGCTCAACAACTTGAATGTCACTATACCATACCATTGTTTTTGACGCGGTTGGCACATGACGATGCCCGTACGCCGCCCGGGCGATTCAGTCGACATAAATTGTACATTTTCAGAAAGCTGATGATGTGAGGATGTCATTTCACCCCCATGTTGAGGGGGCACAAGACTTAGTTTTCTTAGCTCAACAACTTGAATGTCACTATACCATACCATTGATTGTGATGCGGTTGGCACATGATGATGCCCGTAGGCCGCCCGGGCGATTCAGTCGACATAAATTGTACATTTTCAGAAAGCTGATGATTTGAGGATGTCATTTCACCCCCATGTTGAGGGGGCACAAGACTTAGTTTTCTTAGCTCAACAACTTGAATGTCACTATACCATACCATTGCTTACGACGCGGTTGGCACATGATGATGCCCGTACGCCGCCCGGGCGATTCAGTCGACATAAATTGTACATTTTTAGAAAGCTGATGATGTGGGGATGTCATTTCACCCCCATGTTGAGGTGGCACAAGACTTAGTTTTCTTAGCTCAACAACTTGAATGTCACTATACCATACCATTGTTTACGACACGGTTGGCACATGATGATGCCCGTAGGCCGCCCGGGCGATTCAGTCAACATAAATTGTACATTTTCAGAAAGCTGATGATGTGAGGATGCCATTTCACCCCCATGTTGAGGGGGCACAAGACTTAGTTTTCTTAGCTCAACAACTTGAATGTCACTATACCATACCATTGCTTACGACGCGGTTGGCACATGATGATGCCCGTAGGCCGCCCGGGCGATTCAGTCGACATAAATTGTACATTTTCAGAAAGCTGATGATGTGAGGATGTCATTTCACCCCCATATTGAGGGGGCACAAGACTTAGTTTTCTTAGCTCAACAACTTGAATGTCACTATACCATACCATTGCTTACGACGCGGTTGGCACATGATGATGCCCGTAGGCCGCCCGGGCGATTCAGTCGACATAAATTTTACATTTTCAGAAAGCTGATGATGTGAGGATGTCATTTCACCCCCATGTTGAGGGGGCACAAGACTTAGTTTTCTTAGCTCAACAACTTGAATGTCACTATACCATACCATTGCTTACGACGCGGTTGGCACATGATGATGCCCGTAGGCCGCCCGGGCGATTCAGTCGACATAAATTTTACATTTTCAGAAAGCTGATGATGTGAGGATGTCATTTCACCCCCATGTTGAGGGGGCACAAGACTTAGTTTTCTTAGCTCAACAACTTGAATGTCACTATACCATACCATTGATTGTGATGCGGTTGGCACATGATGATGCCCGTAGGCCGCCCGGGCGATTCAGTCGACATAAATTGTACATTTTCAGAAAGCTGATGATGTGAGGATGTCATTTCACCCCCATGTTGAGGGGGCACAAGACTTAGTTTTCTTAGCTCAACAACTTGAATGTCACTATACCATACCATTGTTTACGACGCGGTTGGCACATGATGATGCCCGTAGGCCGCCTGGGCGATTCAATCCGCATAAATTGTATATTTTCTGAAAGCTGATGATGTGAGGATGCCATTTCACCCCCATGTTGAGGGGGCACAAGACTTAGTTTTCTTAGCTCAACAACTTGAATGTCACTATACCATACCATTGTTTACGACGCGGTTGTCACATGATGATGCCCGTACGCCGCCCGGGCGATTCAGTCGACATAAATTGTACATTTTCAGAAAGCTGATGATGTGAGGATGTCATTTCACCCCCATGTTGAGGGGGCACAAGACTTAGTTTTCTTAGCTCAACAACTTGAATGTCACTATACCATACCATTGTTTACGACGCGGTTGTCACATGATGATGCCCGTACGCCGCCCGGGCGATTCAGTCGACATAAATTGTACATTTTCAGAAAGCTGATGATGTGAGGATGTCATTTCACCCCCATGTTGAGGGGGCACAAGACTTAGTTTTCTTAGCTCAACAACTTGAATGTCACTATACCATACCATTGCTTACGACGCGGTTGGCACATGATGATGCCCGTACGCCGCCCGGGCGATTCAGTCGACATAAATTGTACATTTTTAGAAAGCTGATGATGTGGGGATGTCATTTCACCCCCATGTTGAGGTGGCACAAGACTTAGTTTTCTTAGCTCAACAACTTGAATGTCACTATACCATACCATTGTTTTTGACGCGGTTGGCACATGACGATGCCCGTACGCCGCCCGGGCGATTCAGTCGACATAAATTGTACATTTTCAGAAAGCTGATGATGTGGGGATGTCATTTCACCCCCATGTTAAGGGGGCACAAGACTTAGTTTTCTTAGCTCAACAACTTGAATGTCACTATACCATACCATTGTTTACGACGCGGTTGGCACATGATGATGCCCGTAGGCCGCCTGGGCGATTCAATCCGCATAAATTGTATATTTTCTGAAAGCTGATGATGTGAGGATGCCATTTCACCCCCATGTTGAGGGGGCACAAGACTTAGTTTTCTTAGCTCAACAACTTGAATGTCACTATACCATACCATTGTTTATGATGCGGTTGGCACATGATGATGCCCGTAGGCCGCCCGGGCGATTCAATCCGCATAAATTGTACATTTTCTGAAAGCTGATGATGTGAGGATGCCATTTCACCCCCATGTTGAGGGGGCACAAGACTTAGTTTTCTTAGCTCAACAACTTGACAACAATGTCTAATTAATTAACAGCCTAATAAACAATAAATAATACTATACAAATCATAACACATAAGAAGCTTCATAAACTAAACGTATTTTTGAACATTTAACCAGTTTTTTCCTAATAAATTATTTATTTCACATTTATAATATTTATAATTATTTATTTCACATTCACATGTTATAGGGTTAGTCAAATCAAAAGTTTGTTTTATTATTCTGAACGATCTCCATTAAACCCAATGTGGTTAGCGGGACTTTTATTTTGAAAAAATGGCTAACTGTGTGAATTCGCCGGCCCCCTTGGCTTTAACCATAGACTGTAATAAATATTTTTTACAGTCTATGGTTAAAGCCAAGGGGGCCGGCGAATTCCCGGAAGTAGAAGAATCGACGTAGGCTGGAGGGACCACCTCTCTGCTAACTCCCATAGAAGTCCAATCATTCTAGGATTTTTTTGAAATACCATAACTTCATATAACATATATCCTGTGCTGATATTGTAGCTTTTGTGTAATCAACATAAACACTACAAAGGCAAAACAGACTCCACTACCTCGTCCGTAACGTTGGTTACCCGTAAGAAGAATGGTTAGCTTGTTCGGTTGGAGGGAAGCTAGCTTTGACATAATCTCTCTTTCGCGCCGTAGGGAGATCACCGTATTGTTTGGATAAGAAGCTCAGTCCACCTTACTGTCTATGACGGTAACTCGTAAGCAAAACCTAGCATACACGACCGTATACGTTAGACCGGCACATCCGGGAACTTGACTCGTGACAAACGTTCCCGCCCCTTTCGGGGGGAAAACAAACAACCCCTCTCATTAACTCCAACGCAAATTAGGGTCAATAAACGTAATTCGTACAGAAATCGCAGGAGTAAATAATAACAAAAAATACCACAAATCAATATGACCACTCAATACATAACCACTTTGCCGGTCGTTGACCGTGAAAGATACCTACAAAAGCTTAATTCAATTAATATAAAAACATGTCCCTTCAGTCTCCCGAGTAGGCTACGAAGTGGTGCAACAACCCCACTCAGTGACCAGAAGTGTCATACGGTCTTCTCTTCTTATGGCTTGTAGCCATAATTTTCTTCTGTCAGGATTTTTTTTGAGGACATGGTAGGCAAAAGAAACTCAGGGAGGGGTTCTTAGATGTGTGGTTGGTACATGTCTACCGGTTCACTCTGGCTTGTTCTGAGGGAATGTTTTCCCCTCAAAAGGGGCATGGCGCAAACAACCTGCTCTGTGCGACGCGGGTCCGGTTGTAAGTATGTTAAGGTAAAGCATTACACAGCCTAATTAAAAAAAACAAAAACGGCAGTAATCATTTCAGAGGTTTTCGATGGATTGACCGTAGGTCGGAAAAGTGGAAAGAAAATAGCTTCAAGGCTATAACTTTTTTGTTTTGTTTTAGCATGACTGTTTTTGAAGATGATCATGTATGGTAGCTTCAACATTAACACGACTTGGTGAGGATGATATTAATAATAATACATAAATAAATGTTTAACTTTGATGACTTTGAAGGCGAAGGAAATGTGAGAAGAATTTCTGTGTATCTATCATATGAGTTACAAGATTCAGTTCTATGGCTATCGTCACGAAGTTAAGTGTGAGGCTGCGCAGTACTGGGGGGACCAACTGAAAAATCGTTCTATTTGACTCAGTGCCCTCCCATTGAAAACGACAGAGTCTGTTCGTCCATTTCTTTTACTGTCTATGATTGCAACATGCTATGGTAGAAATTCTCTGGGCTTTTTGTTGCGGAAAAAACAGAAACCTGAAAGGATGCGGAACTCAGACGCAAAAGTGGTCAAACACATCTCATTAAACACATCTTCATCTGGTCTGTTCTTATACCTGTCAACAGTATTGACCATCCACATGTCATCTGTGGACAGATCTTGGCTTTCAGCCTGCCCTCTAAGGACAGACAATGGCAGGCTCATTTTTACAATGTTATCACCTGTAGGTATAAACACCACTTTCTGCGAACACTCTTTTAAGTGCATGCTTTTCAATCTATAGACTGCTTCCTGTGCACACACATCTCGATTGTGCAAATACACACTGCCTAATTTTTTCAAAGCACCTTTAGCATCAAGATTTTGTTCTTTAGATGCTTCTTTTTGTGCATTACTTAGAAGTAGTCCCATTTCTCTTTCTGCCTTGGAAATGTATGAAATAATGTAGACAATGCAAGCATATGCATCGACAACATATTGAATATCCATATTTGCATTCCAACATTTCAGAAGAGGCTTGCTGTACTGATTGACCCATACATCAGCTGGCTGTCTTTTCAACACAATCCATCTCATAACTTTCTTGGATAATGCCTAAAGTATCAAACAAGTCTTGTACAGATTCATAAACTTTATCCACATCTGCAATAGCTGTCTTCATCTTACTCAAAATGTCCTCAGCTACATCCTTTCGCATCTTACTCTTCTTGGGTTTGGGACACTCACATACCTGTGATATTAAAGAGTGTTGCTTCTGATTAGCTTGTCTGTGATGTGTGCACGCACGCTGGAGCATAGCAACGGCGAATGGATTCGGAATGCAAAGCCTGCTTGAATTGGCCCCTTTTTTGGGCTAAATTAAAGGAACTTGTTTGTACTGCCAGCCAGCTGTGACTGCTGAAATGTAGTCTGGAGTGTCAACCTCCTACTATTGCTCTTCTGTCTCTTGCTCTATCCCTCCTTCCCTTCCTCCCTCTCTCTCTCCTTCCTTTTTAAAAACCCTATATCTTTTCTGTTACAGTGCGTCAGTCTGTCTGTCTTTGTCCATGTGGCGTCTGCTGGACACGCCACTCGTTGCCAGCTGGGGAGAGTTCAACCCTTTGACCCTTTCTTGGGGGGGGGGGGGGACTCTGAGCAGTGTAGGGGCCAGTCCTGTGACTGACCCCCCACCCCACAAACCCCTTCTCTCTTGGAGTCCCTCCCAGATGGATGATTAAGGGCCAGTTGGCTGTCTGCGATCTCTGTCTGTCCTCTCTCCCTCTCTCGCTCTGTCTCTCTCTCCTCTGTTCTGTCCTGTCTCTGTGTCAAAAATGTGCCTTGTGCTTGTTTGTTTTTTAGATGAGATTATGAATGTGGTTATGAATCATCAGATAGTTGCATGACTCAATAAGCTCAACAAAGCCAATGATAGGATGTTACTATGACTCATGCCATGAGGGCAGATTGATCTACCCCAAGATTTCACACTTTTTTCAGCACTAGCATTACTTAACCCTTAGAACCCGATTGACGCAAAGTGCGTCAAAAAACACACCCTTTCTTCTCTGTTACATTGCTCCGCAACTGTTCATCGCAACGAGATAAAACCTTTATTGCATGACAGAGAAGAAGGGCTTTCCAAAGAGACTACGCACTTGTCTGTACGATCAAGTATGAATATTTAAAAAAATCATGAAATTAAATAAAATTGCACAGAGCTCTCATTTGATACCAAATACATCCTTCTGGGTTATAAAACAGACGAAGTGACAGCAAAATAATAACTTCATATAGCTGGACTTACCCCACGTTTTTGTCTGTTTTTGTGGCAAAGCATGTTTATAATCCAACGCTATCGTGTGTTTCTCTATGGCAAAACATGTTCATAATCCGGTTATGAGATCCTAGCAAATTCCTGTATGGCATCCAATTCAAGGCTCACATTGCATCCCAATTTGTTCAACAAAGAAACACCTTTTTTGCCTTTACTTTGTTCATGGCAATGCAGTAAAAAGTTGAGAATCATCATGTGTGCATACACCATATTCACACATGCTAACAGGCAAACTTGGGTCAAGTCAGGTCAGATCAGTTTGTGTCACAGATACGGAGCGCAGAATGGTCATTTTTCATCGCTAAATAAAAAAATGGCATTTATTTCCGTAAATCACACACCACATATTTCTGTAAATTGCTCAGCCCCAGAGTATCCCTCCAACATGGCAATTATATTGCCTGTTTCAGGACAGTATCTCACCACAGCAAGCTCATAGCTCTACATGCATTTCATGTGTGTGTAGGACAGACAGGTCAAAATATAAGAATTTTTATAATATGATTTTTATATTTTAATTCTTTAGAAATCAAAATAAAATCAATGTTAGTACTAATACATGAAATGATGGCAGATATGGATAGCCTAGACTCTGCTGAAAAAAACAATATATAATATGTGTGTGTGGCACTTACAATGACCAGAATAAATCCTTATGAATAAAGGTAGTGAAAATGCCCTAAAAGCAGCTTAGGGTTCTAAGGGTTAAGCCATTAGAGATTGGACAACAGAGAAAGAGAAGCAATGTTTGCTTTGATAAATCGGTATTTGTAACATTACTTTTGTCGCTGTTAATAAATTACATCTCTTGGTTCAAATATTTTGTCCATATGTAAATGTAATGCTATTGCTTCTGAGAGAAAGTGGAATAGAACATTATGTCCAATATTCCAATATGTGGTTTAATGTTCTGCATTTCTCATTAGTGGGTCACTTTGATACTAAAAGTATGATTCTATGGGTTGCATGGCAGTCATATGTAAGAAGGTCTGCCCCACACATGTACTGTATGTGTATGTTTATATCTCTGTGCTTAAATTTTCAAATGAGTAAGTTTTGGCTGGAATTATTGGAAAGAGCATAGGACAAGCTTTATTTTGCAGTGTAACATATTTAAAAAAAATCTTCTCCAGCTCATAAGCTTTACAAGGCCGAGGTCAGGGGGGACAGGGGGCACAGGGGAACTAATGAACAGGCAGTTCAGTTTTTTTGTTTATAAGTTTACTTAATGTTTGTTGTTTTGTTATTAAAGTGTTTTTGAAAGAATTATTAGCTAAGTGTTTGACCTATTTCTAATAATTCCATCCATTGTCATTTTTAAAATGCAGAGTACATGAAACACAGGAGACAGATGTATGCATTAGCACAACCACACTTTACTATCATAGACAAACTTTAATAGCAGACATATTTAAAAAGTACAGTGACAATATGTAATGTTATTTTGCAGGGAACATGTACATAGGCAGATGATGCGGGTGAAAGCAAATAAAAAAGGGACAATATAAACAGCCCTTGCAGTAGAAAACAATATAAGACTTTGCATACAGTATAGTATAGTATAGTATAGTATATATACTCTTTTGATTTTGTGAATTAGTGAAACACACACAGCACACAGTGTACACACAGTGAGGTGAAGCACACACTAATCCCGGCGCAGTGAGCTGCCTGCATCAACAGCGGTGCTCGGGGAGCAGTGAGGGGTTAGGCGCCTTGCTCAAGGCCACATCAGCCGTGCCTACTGGTCGGGGTTCAAACCGGCAACCCTCCGGTTACAGATCCGAAGTGCTAACCAGTAGGCCATGGCTGCCTTAAGCAGCAGGTCTTGTGGAATAGAAAAAATAAAAGACACATGTTGTTAGAGTAAGCAATACAAATTAATGAGAATGGCTGGATAATTAATGTCTGGTAGAAATAAGACAAGTGTTAAGTATGTGCTTTAGGCTCTCGGAGAGGAGAGTCCTGATATCAGGAATAATACACAGAACAATGGCATGTTAATATTGTCAAAGAATATCATGACCTGGCTGGATGCTGGTTACATGTTGCTCAGCCATGAGAGACAGATGATTGGAGATTCAGATCAGGGAGGTTGTAGGCAGCAGGACATGTGTGACAGAGGGAAAAACATTTTAAACAAATCCAAATAGAGAGAGGGCCTGACTCCTGATATCATAATGTCAAACAATATCAATACTTGCCTTGTTTATTTAGATGTGATGATGGATGCCTTCAGGGTTGTGATGTCTTGCAGGCTTCTTGTCAGAGAGGCAGAGAGAAGATATACCCAGTTTATTGTCTTTGGATGTGAAGATGGTCAGGCCTGGCCAAGACAATTCAATTACACTTCACCGATCTGGAACGAGAAACAGAATGTCTGGCTGATGTCCTGCAGGCTTCTTGTCAGAGGAGCAGAGAAGATATACCCAGTTTATTGTCTTTGGATGTGAAGATGGTCAGGCCTGGCCAAGACAATTCAATTACACTTCACCGATCTGGGACGAGAAACAGAATGTCTGGCTGATGTCCTGCAGGCTTCTTGTCAGAGGAGCAGAGAAGATATACCCAGTTTATTGTCTTTGGATGTGAAGATGGTCAGGGCTGGCCAAGACAATTCAATTACACTTCACCGATCTGGGACGAATAACTGAATGTCTGAAGGCCAAGGCCCGGAAGACTAGTGATGGATCCACTCTAGCTGTCCACCCTCTCCACCAAAAGATTTTTTATTGACTCCGTAATCAAACAGGATTTCCTCATCCACCTTCAAAGCCCTGGTGGCAATGAAAAGGATCACATCCCTTTCCTCTCCTTTTACCACCATACGGAGGTGTTTGGGCTTGATGTTGGCCTTCTTTTTAGAATGGTTTATGAGCCTGCCGACAGTCTGCATTTTAGGGTGGCATTCACATGTGCCTGAGTGTGCGTCAATGCACATGGATTCCCCCTTTGAGTTTCTGAAAAAGAAGGCATATCCTGTCTCCTCTTCACTGGTGCTCTTGTGGATTCTCTATCCCTCTTTGAATGTGACGACCTTCCCATGGTAGTGACACACCACCTCGCCAGCCTCAAATGTGCGGGTTGTGACGATCCCTCTGCCCTTGTGTTCAAAGTTCTTGACATGAAGGCCTCTCCACTGCTGGGTCCGAACAAGTTCCTGGATCTGCTTGCTCTCCATAATTCGGTCCTCAGATCTAGATGGTGCCCAGTTTCTGAGGACTTCCTCACTGATGCCAGCAGTCTTCACCTTCCATCCCTGCTGGGCTATCCAAGCATCCACCCGGTGTTTTGTTGTCCGACGCCGACTGAAATATGCTGTCAAAATGAATAACAAAAGTTGTGTTAATCATGGATGCAATCATACAACAATATTGCATAAAATGAAACAAATCTGCAATCATTTTTACAGGTAAATAATTTCATTATGGTCAGAAAATGCTCACCGCGGGCATGTTCTACACGCTTTTCAAACTGTTTCTTGCCCCAGTAAATGTAGAGTCTCCGCTGACATGGCAATTAACTGAGATACATTCCTACATGCATTTCTCTAATTACTAATAGGTAAGACACACAGCACACCAACCTTTTGAAAGTTTCTGGATCTTTGATGATTCTCTTAAGGTCTCTAGTGCAGAAACGTATTCCAGTATTCAGGACTTCCATACTGTTCAACATGGCCGTCTCAATGACTTCCGAAATGGCTTCTTCAGGTCGCCCTTTCATGCAGGTTCTGCGCAGGTGGACAGACAGGCTGTCGTAGGTTTTACTGCAAAATGGGCAGAGCAGAGCATGTCTGTGCTTCATCTTCGGCATCTCTGAAGCCATTTCTCAGGATTGAGTGAAGCAAAATCTTCAGGTAAAAACCTTAGAGAATAAGGAAAAATCAAAAATGCAAAAGAAAAACAAAAAGAAGAATCAGTGAAAATGCAGAATTGCTTCAGGTGAAACCCAAAGCAAAATGAATAAGAGAAAAATGCTTCAGGTGAAAGCCTATGGAATATTTGCTTCTCAGTTTAGCATTTATAAATGCTTTTTTGGCAGGGAAGGAAGAAAGCAATAGATGAAAAATCAGTAGCAATGAAAATCTTCAATAGCAGTGTTCTCTCTCAAAGTTTGATAGAGTAATAGGAATTACATAAGTGACATGCTTCTTTTTATGCTTCTTTTCACAGGTTAGCCACACCCATGTATGGTTCACAGGTAATAACAAAACAACAAACATTAAGTAAAATTATAAACAAAAAAACTGAACTGCCTGTTCATTAGTTCCCCTGTGCTGACCTCGGCCTTGTAAAGGTTATGAGCTGGAGATTTTTTTTTTTTTTATATGTTACACTACAAAATAAAGCTTGTCCTATGCTCTTTCCAATAATTCCAGCCAAAACTTACTCATTTGAGAATTTAAGCACAGAGATACATACATATTTACAGACAGGGACAGACCTATTTAAATATGACTGACATAGGTCTGGGACAGACCTATTTACATACTGAGAGAGGTGATAATGGACTGATGAACTGAGTTTCACTGTACTTATCGCTTTTATGATTCATATCCTGTCGACACACCCACACACCCTAGGTAAAGTGGGAGGGGCTGTAATGTACAATGTATGTAAAGTGTCGGCAAAATTAGCTCACTGACCATTCTTAGAGACAGAATTCATCTGAGAAGTCTACATCAGTGGTCTACTTACCATCAGAAGCCTGCTATCAACCCAATAATGACTTTGCAGTGTTTCACTGTTCTGCATGGCTGCGTCAGTAGCTATCTGCTCCGGATTGCCACTAATCAGAGTCTGATTCAGTGCAGTCCACGTGAGATGGGATGACCAACGCCATCTCCCGTCAGCCTGGGAGGATACTTAAACCCTAACTATTTCCTTGTCTAGTTAGAGCAGCTGATGGATCTTTAGGTGAAGTCATGCTGTCTCTCCCTTGATGCGCATCATTGTAAATAAACTCTGTTCCTGATTTTTCATACTATTGGTCTGACTGAGTCTCTATTAAATCTATGGTATCAACATTACCATCACTTCCTATAGTATTTTATTCAGAAGCTACTTGGGGCAAGTCAGTCAATACTTGTGCGTAGTCACATGATCTTCAATTTGTACGCAAAATTACAAATCCTCCAGACAGCCTTTCACCTTAACTGAAGTGGTTTTAATGTTTTCTACTGAAATAACATCTGTTCTGTGAGTCCCTACGCACATAAAAATACCTTTACTGTCTTAAGGAATGTGTCAGTTAAAGCACAATTGTGAAAATATGTAGATAGGGAAATAAATACAGTTGTGATGTATCAGTGTATGTACAGCGTAATTATAATACAATTACATGATGGTAGTGAGAATCAAAAAGAAAAAAAAACATGCACAAGTCCATATATATTTGTGCACTGTCATGTTAGTGGGCTGTGGTCAGAAACACAAACATCAGTCTGAATTCAGCGGCAGCCACATTCCTTGGCCACCATGTTTGTCTTGGCAGAGAAGGTGGTGCCATCTTTGTCCAGCTCCACGACCAGCAGGTCTCCATACTCTGTGGGCACGCAGCAGGGGGCGCGGCCAGTCCAGCCCCCCTTTTGCACCATGCTGTTAATCAGGATGGCATGGTTGTTGCCCTTGGGCAAAGGGAAGCTACACTCGCCCTCACAGTTGTTGATGGTGGCCACGGAAGGCTCCAGAATTAAGGCCTCGAGGGAGATGGTCAAGCTCTGCAGGCGACAGGGGTTGTGATTTCCTTGACTCTCCTCGCCCCCTCCGCGGGTTGACCTCTGCGATCGCTCGGCCTCCCAGGTCCCCAGGACAGTCTGCAAGGCCTTGAGCAACAGCAGGGCACAGTACTGGACCTCACCGGAATCCCCATCACCTGCAGACACATGCTAATGTCAGGACAATTCTGGCATTGCTGGAAATGGCAATTTCATCCTAATTCATTAAGAGTTGTGAGTTTATGTGTGAGCATGTGTTTAGGTAGATTAAATAGACAAGTAGAATAAGTTCTGGTATGTTTGGATTAAACAGAGAAAAAAAACTGGGATAGAAGTCATGCATCTTGTTTCATGGATTAGCCTAGTCCTGAACATAATGAGAAACTTCTCTCACCACCTGATTGATCCATCCCTTCAGCTGGCAAGGCACTAAGATCACTTAGCCTCTTTAGTCTGTCAGTCAAATGCCCACCTCCCACCTCCTCGTGCCGAAACTGGGCCAGTGCGTCGTCCAGCCCCTGCCGAAGCATGGACAGCAGCGGTGGCTGGAGAGAGAGCGCCACTCGGTGGCTGAGCAGCCCAGAGCCCCGTTGGGGGAAGGAGAAAAGGGTCGGCGTTGAGGAGTTCAGTAACCCCAGCAGGAGGCTCTCGCTGGACGACTCACCCAGGGTCAGGGGTGGCATAGAGCTCAGCGAGGCCAACGGGAGAGCCACGGCATGTCCGTCAGGTGAAGACAACGCCTTCTTCTGGGGGAGAACATCACTAAGGAACCTCTGGAGCTCACACAAGAACTGGTACGTTCTGGAAGGTGGCAGCACTGGAGATGGGGTACTGTTTAAACAAGGAGGAAACAAAATTCAAACATCCATTACTCCAGTCACACTTCAGCGACAATCAAGTTTCATTTTGCAAGTTTCACTTAACACATAAGGCCGTACCTGTGATCAGTGGAGGTAATGCCCCCAGGCTTATCCTCATGTCGTGACTTGTTTGGAAAAAAGACCAGCAGAGGTCTCTTCAGGGCAACTTCTTCTTTACCACGTCTCATTAACAAGTTTTGAACTTCAGACAAAGACAGATTTGGCCCTACAATCATTTCAATCACATATAGAGAATTAATATCCATTTTCACATATGTCAAACTCCAAACAAGAAAAGACAGGTACACACCCCTGTTTGGTTGCTTCAACTCAACAGTGATTCGTATGGTCTGCAGTCTAGGACTTCCTGTTTCAGGCACTCTCCTGGTCAGCACGATGAACTGAGTTTCTACTGAAAGGCATGCTGTCTGGGAGAAGGACCATGACACTTGGTCAGACACGGCATATGGGGTAGTATACAGATTCTGCAGTAGCTGACATTCTCTATTCACTGAGACATTTCCCTTGATGAAGTTTTTTTGCTTTTTTGGGGTGGAGTGGCTGTCTGGCTGACATTTAGTTTGCGAATGGAGGATATCTGGCATTTGCATCTCTAATGCTGGTAGGGGAGCTAACAACACAGGAAGCAGCAGAGGCAGACATACTGTATTTCTGAGGGGTTTTATGCAACCGGGAGATCCAGAAATCAACAAGTTAATGCTATTTTCACAAGCAGATGGTGACTAGTTGTCCAGGCACTAAAACCACTAGTTGTGGTTTTAGTGCCTGGAAGTTTAGTGTCATTGACATTTCGTAATTAATTTTGATTTCTGGTTCAGGTCTGGTTTCTGGTCTTCAAGGCAGCGCTGTCTGGAAGGCGCTAGGGTTAGGCATGGGTTAAGGTTATGGTCAGGGTTATGGTTAGGATTAGGTGTCTTTAAGTCGACGGTTGCAGCACTGCCCTGAGGACGACGTTGGGGGCTTAAAACACCATCGAGCCTAAATTCGGTCTTGCTTGGGTAAAACTCGGTTGTAAATGTCAGAATGCAATATACTGAATGTGATTTAAAAACACAGCACACATACATAGTTGCTACACCATGAACAAGAAAACAAACAAACAAAAAAGTTCTCAGAGGTTAACCTGTTTGTTGGGAAAGAGCACATCGCTGCTGAAAGTAACTTCAAGGATCTCTGTTCTTTTGGAGGCAACAAAGAACAACAGCATCGTGGGAGCCACTGTACTGAGGTGTGTCCTCACTTCAAAGGCCGGAGGAACTATAAAGGTCAAAGAAACACTTCCTGCTTCCTCTCCAGGAACCCAGAGTTCTGACATAACACAAACCCAAAGTAAGCAATATCAATACTCTTACAGCATTGCAGCTATTCATACCACACAGCTGTTTTGAAAATGCCCTTTCAAAACAAAATGAACAAAGACCATGTTTAAGGTTTAGAGTTCAACTCTAAAAGTACTCTCCTTAAAAAGGTACACATTGACTTTTTTGTGAGGTAGCTTTGACAGGACTTGACAAGTCTTGACAATGAATTTCTTTTGAACATCCACAACATCCACAACTAAATGTGAAATAAGTACCACGATAACACATGTACCTTTATCCAGATTGGATGTCCAAGGGCCCACACTGTCACCATCTCTGTCTGCAATCAGTGTGGCCAGAGCCGAGAGCCCTGCCTCAGCTGACCCATCACTCCCAGTGCAAATCCCAAACCGAGTCAGGGTGTCTCTACCCAACTCACTCTCCCTGCTCCAGCCATCTTGCAAGGCAGACAGGGCTTCTTTCAGTCCGTTACCTAAACCTCCAGCCATGGCAAAACATGGTGCTTCCTCAGACTCCCCACTGTGCAGGGAAAGGAAGGGCTTTATGTTGATCACTGGAGGCTGCGTGAGCAATTCCTCTCCTTTCTGTGCATCATCCTTGCCGAGGTTGGATTTCAGGACATCCACCTCCTGATTTCCTTGAAGGCAAAATAATGACCATAATGCATTTCTCGCTAATTGAGTAACGAATTTGACAATATGGAGTTGTCGTAAATCTAGACCATTACATAAAAAATGTGAAAACAATACAAAAAAATGTAACCACAAAAATACTCTAATAAACATACAGAAATACGATCTAATAACAGTCTCATCTACAAATCACAATATGGCTGATCGACACATACCATATACATGGAAAATGCAGCCAAAAAAATGCAGACGACACACCTCTAGTTCCTCCCTGACCATGGGCATCATCAGCTTCTCTTCTCAGCATCCCAGCTCCCAAAAGCCCCACATGCTCGCGGAGAGCAGCAGATATAGACTGCTCTGGCCCGGGGTGATCCGTCCTGGGCTTCTGAACCACATCCTGTCTGGAAGGCTTTAAGTTGCGGTCCTCGCTGTCTTCCAGGGGTGTGGTGCTAATAGGGGCAATACCCAGGGGCAAAAGTAGGAGCAGGGGCAGCCACATGTCAAAGGCGTTTTGACTCGCTTGCATCAGTTCTTGTTGTCAGGATGCGCCCCGAGAGAAAGACTGGCTTTATATCAGCCGCAGGCTTCTCCGGGTTCCCCCGGGTGTGTGTGTGTGTGTGTGTGTGTGTCCCCCCCCCAACACTATGGTAATGGCATGTAATAAATCGCTGGAACATGACAGTGTGCCCCCAGGTTGCTCCCATTGGTTGGCTGGCCATGGCTGATAACTTGCGCCTCATTTAGGGGGTGGAATGGGTGGGTGCGGTGGTAATTACCCTCATTACGATAATTAATCTGGGAGTGTTTTCTGAGAGAAGGGGTGGTGGGGGGTGGTGGTGATGATGGTCCCAGCTTCACAAGACAATATGTGACCAATGAATGATTGATGTATTTATTTAATCTGTAGCCTTTTTCACCCCCCCCACCCCCTCGCCCAAGCCCCCACTCCCATTCACCACAACCATCAACCACATAAACATGGTCTTCATTTACGTAAGTGCTCGGGTTGGAAGACAAGGCTGGGCTCGCTGTCTCTTGGGAGGGCTAATAATTCTGGCCAGGCCTACAGCAAAAGTGATTAACTGGTGCCAAGGAAATTATTTGTTTCCTTTGCAATTAATTCCTTCATTTACAAGTTAATACTTTGTTTTCCTACGTGTCACAGTAAAAGAACAGCGCCTGTCTGTTGCTGGAGCTTTCGGCAGGGCATGTTTGCT
Source organism: Alosa sapidissima (assembly GCF_018492685.1). Lineage (NCBI taxonomy): Eukaryota > Metazoa > Chordata > Actinopteri > Clupeiformes > Clupeidae > Alosa > Alosa sapidissima. Next base: position 33,132,977 of record NC_055962.1, on the reverse strand, counting down.
CGGACACCATGACCCTTCACCCGCACACACACACACACTGTAAACACAACAATACGGAAACTCAGGCGAGCAAGTGCTCCACCAGCCATCATGACCACATTCTACCGAGGGACCATTGAGAGCATCCTCTCCAGCTGTATCGCTGTGTGGGGCGGAAGCTGCACTGAATACAACAGGAAAGCCCTGCAGCACATAGTGAACACAGCTGGAAGGATTATTGGTGCTTCACTCCCCTCCCTGAAGGACATTTACACCACCCACCTCACCCGCAAGGCGACCAAAATCACACACTGACAATGGCTCAGGCCTAAACGTGTCTGTGGACATAGCATTAATAAATAAGTAAAGAGAATATACTTGAGAGTGCGGTTTTTCTATTCTAAGGATATTTACACCACCCACCTCACCCGCAAGGCGACCAAAATTGTGAGTGATGCAAGTCACCCCCCTCACGATCTGTTTGATCTACTGCCCTCTGGGAAGAGGTACAGAAGCCTGCGCTCCCGCACCACCAGACTCACCAACAGCTTCATACACAAGGCTGTTAGGATGCTGAACTCTCTCCCCCCTCCACCCTCAGCCGCAGTCGCAGCAACAGTGAGTGTCCCCATCAGCAATGATTGATGGTTGGGACTTTGGACGTCAATGCAGAACGGAGTGTGTTTATGTGTGTGTGTGTATATATGTGTATACTTGTGTATATGTGTGTGGGGGGGGGGGTGATTGGGGGGGATTTGTCGTTGCTGGATACAGCCAATTCTTGAGTGGCAGAGGTGACAGCTTTAGCTGTGGGAGACTGTGAAAATTGTCACTGAGACAATTAATGAGATATCGATGTACGAGTGTGCGTGTGTGTGTGTGCGCATGTGTGTTTGTGTGTGTGTTCTGAGCCTGCCCCCTTTTCCTTCTCCCTGCTTACAAATGCAAACCCCATTTTGTTTTCTCCGAAGTGAAGATGCTGATGATGAAGACTGCTCGGAGGGCCCTGACAGGGATGAAGACTGACAGGACACCCAGGGAGGCAGCCTGGCATTGACCGGCCTATCCTTTAATGCCGTGCCATAATCACCCCTCCTCCTCTCCCTGGCTTCCCTCTGAGTGGTGGGCAGTGCCAACATGTCACTTAAAGGCCAGTTGGCAGCGTCCCCGACAGTGGGGCCTGCATGTGTCACGTGCGCTGATTTGGCTAGCCACCCAGCCTAGTGGATGAGAGAGGGAGGGGTCAGTCTTGAAGGCTGTTCACACCAGGAATGATAACTATAAAAATAATGGCAAAAACAACAGTCCGCTCCAGCTAATATGAAGGACAACGTCCACACCACATACTACGGCGATAACGACGCGAAGAACGTTATCGTCGAGGATCACTTTCAGAGTCAGTTTGAGAACAACTCGGAGAACGTTATTGTCGAGGATCACTTTCAGAGTCAGTTTGAGAACTATAGAAAGCTGATAGTCAGTCAGAATCCATTGACATTTTAGACGTCATATTTATCAATGTGAGGAGAGACCTTCTTTATCGTTGGTAAGTGTGGAAGCTCATAACATTATGGTGCAGTTATCTTTAACGTTCCTAGTGTGAAGGGCCCTTTAAAGGGATATAAAGGTCAAACTGACTGAGGTGACTGAGAAAGCATGTCTGTGCGGGCAGGTGGGAGGATACCTTGTAGTCAACACTTTAAAATGAAGTGCGCACACAATGCGAGAAGTACAATGAGTAGTTTTGGTTGTTGTTGGTGGTGTTATTGCATCCCTTTTATGAATGCAAAATTGTTCCCTCGCGATTGGAAGCTCCTGTTGCCGCATAGGCTACGCATTTCAAAACATCGCAATGTGAAATGCCACAAAAAGCTGTTTATGAATAGGTCTTAGTGAGTTAGGAGTCCTCTTGACTTCTTTAAGCTGTCCCAGACTTAGGTGCTACTTTTAGGGTATTGGGCGCAGAGGGGCCGGTTTTAGGACCAAATTGGGCTTGCTCGTCAATTGACACGTGAAGCACACACTAATCCCGACGCAGTGAGCTGCCTGCTACAGCAGCGCTCGGGGAGTGTATTACACGTCTTCACAAAACTGGCCACATCACGCTTGATGCGCGGCCAGTAAAAGTATCTCAGAACCCGATCATATGTTTTTTTGACACCCGCGTGTCCGGCCAGTTTGTTTGTGTGTGCGGTCTGCAGCACAAGTGCACGGAATTTTACAGGCACAACAACCTGGACGATCGGATCACCAACGAGGAGATGGTCATGCGGAGATCACTTTCTCAGTAACACTCTGTCTTTAACATAATAACCCGTGGCTTTACTCCGAATTTCGTCGCCGTTTAGCAGTTTGAAAAGCGGGCTAAGAGTCTCGTCGTTCTGCTGTTCCAATGACATTTCTTCACGACTGACCAAACAAGGGTAATCAGCCAGTGAAAATGTATTATCGGGTTTAACTGACTCTGCTCTACCAGCACTCTGTTGGCTGGCAGCGCGGGTCACAACACACGCAGGGAATACTTCGGGAAAATGTTCCACACTCTCATCTGAGTCTCCTATAGAGAGAGGCTTTTCACTAACCACCAATTCAGACCAAATTCGTTTCCCCACAAGATTATTGCCCAAGACCAATGAAATGTTATTAACTGGTAGAGCAGGCCTAACAGCCAACTCCACTTCGCCCTGCACAAGTTCGCACTCCAGGCGCACTGTATGCAGCGGCACAGATAACGTATTCAGGCCTATGCCACAAATCAGTAACGAGTTACCCGTGTAGGTTTTTGAGGAGAATGGCAGCGCAGACTCGAGAATAAAAGAGCTGCTTGCTCCGGTATCTCGCAAAATTCTCACAGGGACTTTGTCATCACTACCAGTAAGTGACACAAAGCCCTCGGAAATAAATGGCTCGAACGTCTCATCACCTTCTGCCGCACACAGAGATGTAGACGCAGGCCGGTCAGTAGGCGTCACCGAAGCCGGGGTTGCAGGCACATTAACAGCCAGGACCGACGGAGGCTCGCAGTTTACTTTTAGCCTTCAACACCGGACAATCAGTCTTCCAGTGCCCTCGCCCCATACAATAATTACACGTCAAATCACGCAGAGGCGGCAAGTACTGAGTGGGACGTCGGTAGTGAACTGAGCCTGATGGTAAAATGCTAGGACGCGGACAAAAAGGTTCGCCCTTCACAGTAGCCGGGCGAGAACGATGCTCAATCTCCCACTCGTCAGCCAGCACAGCAGCCTGAGGAGCGGTCTGAACATCGCGCTCCATCATAAAAGTTATAATATGTTCAGGGAGTGTCTGCCCACCGACCAAATTGTAATGTTAAGTCCCGCACAAACTCCATATGAGACTGACCAGGTTTTCTCCGCTTAGAACGAAAACGATGTCGATACGCCTCCGGTACTAGCTCATAAGACTTCAGTACAGCATATTTTACTTTCTCATAAATCTGACTGTCGTCAGCAGACAAGGCGGAATATGCGCGCTGTGCTCGGCCGGTCAGAACACATTGAAGGAGCAAAATTCTCTCAATGTCTGACCAAGATGGGCATCGGCGACTCGTTCAAAAAGCTGGAAAAAGGCATCAATATCAGACTCATTAAACAGCGGGACTAAACGCAGATGTTTTGCCACTTTCGATTCAGCAGGAGGGTGGTGCTGGCCTGGCATCTTCCCCTCTCTAATGAGATTGAGGCGCTGCTGTTCAATGTCTAAGCGCACCTTTTCCAAATTTTGCCTACTAGACTCAGCCTCTTCAGCTCAGCTAGACGGTGGTGGCTCAACAGACACTGCAGACCCTGGCAGTATCTGCTGTTCCACCAAACCAGCAACGACGGCACTTTTGCATTAACGTTACCACGATATCATAACTCTCCGCAACCTCTAACAGGTGGTCTTTGTTCATTGTGTTAAGAAGAGCCATGGACGGAGCCTGCACAAAATCAGTAACAATTTGAGAAGCCATGACGTAGGCCAAACCAAATAAATCGACTATAGCAAATTCAAAAATCAAACGAATAGGCGTAATTTCAATGGAAAGTGACTTCCAAACCCCCCAAAACCCACTAAATCGTGGACCCTAGTCTTCAAACAGCGTGAGGCCATTGACAGATGGAGGGGATGTGTGGGTGTAGCGTAGTGCAGTTTCCAGAATTAGACCTCTGGTCTCCACCAGGAGAGAGATCATCTCTTCAAACGGCTGGAGGCTCTGTGGTAATGAGTGATGCCATCGTGGGTGTGTGTGTTTGTGTGTGGTATTTGTGTGTGTGTGTGTGGTGTGTATGTATTACTGTAGGGAAGATACTACTGCAGATCTCAATCTGTGTAGTAGTTGTGATTTTTTCTGTCAACAAGGGTTAACAAGGGTGAGAGAGGAGAAATATGTGTGTGTGTGTGTGTGAGAGTTTCACCGGAGTTAAAGTATAGTGACAGAAGAGATCTAGAAATAGAGGGAGAAATGAATGAAAAGAAGAGAAGAGAGACAGAGAGAGAAAGAGAGAGAGAGACAGTCTGTTAACTTCACGTTTGGCCTCAGTTCTCCCCATCATCTGAAATTATATCTGACAAATTTATTATGCCTGGATGTCTTGCCAACACGTTTAATGCATTAGACTGGAGTATCCGTAAATCTTGGTTAATTACTGTCCTCTTTCACTTCACATAAGAGTCAACATGCTTATTAAGAAGACGCCTGAACCGTGGTATCGTTTTTTGGCTGCTGAAGATGTGCTTTGATGCACAACATGAAATATTACCCCCTTTGTTGTGCAACATGCATCTGATAACGTAGTGCTTGCCTAAAGTATAAGATACGTAATCATAATATGTAATCAAATAATTCAAAAATGTGTTTATTTCAAGTATAGAGAAAAGCACTACGTTAACAGGCTGTACATACATACACACTATGGTACAGTGAGTTGAATGCCCTGTGTGATGATGAGTGTGTGTGTGTGTGTGTGATGGTGTGTGTGTGTTTCTTCTCTGTGCCGAGTGTATTCGGTTAGGCCTGATGCCTGTGTGATGGTGTGTGTGTGTTAAGTGTCTTGTGTGATGAGTGTGTTTCTTGTCTGTGCGTGCGAGTGTATTCGGCTGGGCCTGATGCCTGTGTGACGGTGTGTGTGTGTGTGTGTGTGTGTTAAGTGTCTTGTGTGATGAGTGTGTTTCTTGTCTGTGCGTGCGAGTGTATTCGGTTAGGCCTGATGCCTGTGTGACGGTGTGTGTGTGTGTGTTAAGTGCACACAGAAGAGAGCTCTGTGAATTTGTGTCGACAGCTTTACAGCAGAGGAGAGGAAGCAGCCCCCCCCCTCCCCTTCTGTGAGACTGATCCGTCAATCATGTGTGTTTCTGCTGAGTTCATTCTTTTTTACGGGCAGAAGGATCTCTATTCTATATTGCATACGCAGGCGTGCTGTATATTAGAAATATGATCTGAAGACTTCATTTGGCTCATGTGTACAGGGATATTGTGTATGTGTGTGTGTGTGTGTGTGTGTGTGTGCATGTGTGTGTTTTTATATGGGTAGGTATAAGTGTTTCCAAGCATGTGTGTGTGTGTATGACTGAGTGCCATCACTACAGTTGTGAGTATGTGCTCTGATCTCCATAGCAACGGGCCTGGCTCTTTGGCATCGCAGGTTTAGTGGCCAAGCTTCAAGACTGGGTGGCGTCACTGCTCTTTCGCTACATACGTGTGCGCGGTCATGCTTGTGCTTGTGTACGTGTGTGTGTGTGTGTGTGTGTGTGTGTGTGTGTGTGTGTGTATATGTGTGTGTGTGTGCGCGTGTATGTGTGCGCGCGTTCATGCTTGTGCTTGTACGTGTGTGTGTGTGTGTGTGTGTATGTGTGTGTGCGTGCGCGTGTGTGTGTGTGCACGCGTTCATGCTTGTGCTTGTACGTGTGTGTGTGTGTGTGTGTGTGTGTGTGTGTGTGTGTGCGCGTGTTCATGCTTGTGCTTGTACGTGTGTGTGTGTGTTTGTGTGTGTGTGTGTTTGTGTTTGTGTAGGGATGGGCATCGTTAAGAAATTATCGATATCGATGCCATTGTCGAACCTGCTTATCGATGCGATACCATTTGCTGAACACTTATAGGATGGCTTTGAGAGTTGTTGGCTTTGAATGTCTAATTTAAAGTGGTTTTAGAAAATGAATACCAAGGCTGCAATATCAATACAGAACAGTGTTTCCCCTAAACATTTTTCCAGCAGCGGTGCTGTTGATTGTAGGAAGCCCCCCCCAGAAGATTTTGAAAAAATGACTCCTTAAATGATGACTTCTGGTGGATTTTGTCGAAAGAAATTGACAGATTGAGTTACAAATTATGACAAAAAATAAAGCTTAATCACAGGCTACTGTACAAACTATTACTATTTAGAATGTACAGTGCTGTGCACAAGTTAAGACATTTATTTATATAATAACATTTATTTATTTACAATACATGATACATTCACAAAAAATGATGTCCTTAAAGGCTTGATTTTTCCTTTTTTTAAATTAAGCCATTAAGATCAATTTCCAAAAGATTATTTGTATTCCTCCTTTTAGTCAATTTTAGCATGGTGTCTTAACTTTTGCACAGCACTGTATAAACTATATAGACTTCTCTTTCATGTCATTACAATGTATTGGTGCGGCGCAGGTCAAATTGAGTGCCTGTCACTTTAAGGCCGCTAACTTAGTAGCGTTGTTGTGCATGGTGCATAAGGATATATGGATGAAATGAATTGTGTTTTCCATGTCATTTGGTAAAATAAATGCTCAAAAGCCTAACAACTCGAAGCAAATCTATCTTGGATTATAGCAGATAAGTGTTTTGTATCATTTCTATGATTTTGGTGAGCTCTACAGGAAATTACAAACTATCTCCAGATGTAAATGGTTGCATATACTATTACCAAAATTCAATTAAACCCACCAATAGGCTAGACCTTAGTTTCACAGCCTAGGTATGTTAGCCACACAGGGCTTGAAAGCATTGACTGTATAACAAACAAAAATGCGAAACAATGCGTGGAATTTATCTGGGAATAGGCTACTGAAGGTAGGGGCGAGCTACCTCGCTGGCGTGTTTTGGTTCCTTGGTTAACATAATAAGGCTACGTTTTTTTGCACAAAATTGAGTCTGCTAATAAAGTTAAAACATAAACACAAACAAACGTGATCTCCTGTGGCATCCCTGACTGCGCCTTCAACGTTAGCCTACTATTATTTGTTGACATCGAACCTGAACAAACGGCAGCTGTTCCCTACTGTAAGTTCACTTGCGTGCGTTTTTTTAATTAGGCAATTTTTTGCAGCGCTTGAATTGCAGCGCTTGAAAGGAGTGGCGCTGCTGACTAGCCTACATTGTAGGGGAAACACTGCAGAAGTTGAATGCCGCGACGTGGGAATGGATGTTCGGAATCGTTAGTGGAATCGTTAACGTGTGTACGTGTACGATTCCGATGGATCGGAACGTTTGGAACCGGTTCCAAACCGGAAACTGGAACCAATTCCCAAGCCTATGTGTGTGTGTGTGCGCGCGCGTTCATGCTTGTGCTTGTACGTGTGTGTGTGTGTGTGTGTGTGTGTGTGTTTGTGTGTGTGTGTGTGTGCGCGCACGTTCATGCTTGTGCTTGTAGTGTGTGTGTGTGCGTTCATGTTTGTGCTTGTACGTGTGTGTGCGCGTGCGTGCGTGTGTGTGTGTGTGTGTGTGTGTGTGGGGGGGGGGGGGGGTGTTACACCTGCAAGGGTACACGTTGGGTTCACTGGGAAGATAAATGGGCAAGGGGATGAACCTGGACACACCAGACACTGCTTGGTGTTTTTCAGATGAATTATGGGGGGAATTACAGGGACTGAAATAAACTGCCATTTACTTTCAAATGACCACTTCATTCGCGCATTACGAGGCGTGAAGCTGCGTGAAGCTTTAGTACCACTTTCAGCCACTGTGCGTCGCTCTGCCACTGGACATCGCTCTGCCTGCCGCCCCAGGATCTACCATTAAACATAATTGTTGCCGAGAGTAATCCCAGCCTATGAATTCAATAACAAAATAAATCATGCATAATTGCATGCATCAGGCACTTATTGTTTCAAAAGGTGTAATTTCGGCTTTGTCGAAACTGAAGAGCTGTGGACGTTACGGCAGGGCATGCCCAATGAAAATAAATTAACGCAACCCAAAGCAACGCAACACAACACAGACCCCGCTTCTCTCGCGTCAGTCACTGAAATGAACGAAACAAAGAACCCGCTTCTCTCGCGGCAGTCACTGACAGTAGCCTAGAATAAATGCATGGGGGAAAACACTTCCCCATGACAAAGACATCGTAAAACACTGAAAGTTAATATTTTGTCACTAGCAACATACATCTGTCCTTGCATGCATGCAACATGCAAGCGCCAATGAATCGTGCTCTCCGGTGTTGTGTGCTAAACACTGGTACCTCATAGAACGTCTATAACATAGCCTAGGTGGTCGCAACTCACAAAAGGAAAGCAGATAGAAAGAACTCACGCAAATCTAGCCTACAACACGCAGACAGCTTCATGTGCAGGGAAGAGAGTGCGCGCACTGTGCTTTATGATTGTTGGCTTCTGATGGTATCTTGCATTAGGTGACACAAATATTATTGCCTTTATCTTATAACTCCTTGTCTGAGCGGCTTCCAGGCCTATGGTTTTTAAAAGTCAGATGTTCCCTGACATCTGAAAAGACATTCGAAAATTAAGAATTTTTATTGACTTGAAAAATACACTAAAACATATATTTTTTTACATGCCTTTTGTCCGAGTGGCTGTAATGTAGCCGAGCGCTCATGGTGTATGAAAAGCGACTTCAAACCGCCTAAAACAACTTGTTTGTGAATGTCTGACAACTGCTGCAGCGCATGCACGCGCAAGGAAACCAGTAGGAGCTGTGTCACAAAACAACAAACTTTGTCAGACTACTTTTAAAATGATATTCAGGGCTATATACATTTTAAACATTCGGGGCTGAAGACCCGACAAAGCCTTGCGTTAATTTTTCAGGTGGGAAGTGTCAGGAATTTTCATACGAGAGACGCTCTCATTGGTGGTTAGTATATGGAGTAGGCCAGGGAATTGACAGCAACATATCCAATCACATTATGAGAGATGCTGAATTTAACATAAACTGCGATGTTTGATTTTAAATTAATGTAAATTTAGCCTGGCCTTAATGTAATTTAAGCTGGCACACGTGGGTGCTCGATGTTTTCAGTGGGTGCCCGAGAGACGGAGCACCCACGGTATCGGCGCCTATGACAAGCGTATCTCGTGGTTGCATCCATTACAAACAAACATGCAATGTGAACGTCTGGGATTGGGGAGAGCACTAAATGCTCTTCTGAATAAGCACGAAGTCAAGCCTTTAAATGAAAAACACTCTTTAATAGTCAAAAAAATAAACGCTAATGAAGTAAACTTGTGACCATCAAAAATCGTTTATCGCCTGTAACTCCGTGATAACAGGACGTAACAGGAAGGCATTTGGCTGAGCAACGGAGGTTAATATGCTCTATATTTTGTCCAAATGATGTCTGTCTATCATCGTTGCACTCGGAGAAAACCAGAATGTTTAATTTGTCCTGCGTTTCTTCTACGGCTGCAAACGGGATTCACCTGCCGTTAACCAACTATTTCTTTATTAGGGCAGGGCAGGCATATTTCTGGCTATTAAATTATTTCTAAACCAGTCTGCTAAAAGTCTGTATAGTGAAGTCTGTGTAGGGTTTTCCAGCTCCATTTCTTTTTACGAGACACCCTGCTCACTTGAGACTTCTGCCGGTTGTTGCAGCGTCGTTGCAGCGTCACTGGAAAAATACAAATTAAAGTCGCGTGATGCCGCGTGATCCCCCGCGCGGACCACGAGGGAAGCTGGCCAAGTCGAAGCACTGCCCACTGTACACATCACATTAATGATATGCCTAAGTGTAATAGATTCAAAATTAATATGAAGTATTCAAATTACTAAATAGTCTTACCCAGTGTTTCTCAAAGTGTGGTCTGGGGACCACTGGTGGTCCGCAAGCTATCCCAAGTGGTCCGCGAGCAGACGTACAGTAGGTAAAAAAGGTAACGAGGTAAAAAATAATATAGATGAGTTGTTTGCAATATTGAACCAACTTGTATGTAAATCCAAACAATTCTGCAACACTGCCTATGTAAGATATGCCAACTTAAATCATATGAATCCTCTGACACAATAAGTAAGGTGCAAAGACAATTAGCAAGCTGGTTAAGTGGTCCTTGGTCTGAAAAAGTTTGAGAAACACTGGTCTTACCTACTAGTAATTACATAATAAGTTACTATGAATCATTAACAAAATATATAATCTTTATATGAATTCCAAAATATATGAAATTGAAGCATGACATTTAGCCATAATCTTCTGTGTGTATGTGTGTGTGTGTGTGGAGGGTGGAGCAGAATTTAGGATGTTCTATAGATGTTCTCAATTCAATTTCTATCTAGCCTATTCCATGTTTCCATTATCTACCTCCAAAACAAATGTGGATAGAATGCACAAACTGGAAATACTAGAACACTTTCTAATGGTGTGTTAAATTATCAGGAGAGAGACTACAGCCTTTGACTTTTTCCAAAAGGGAAATGCAGATATAGTTTACAAAGCAGAGTGATTATTTTATTATTACTACTATGCAGTCTCTTACTGTGAAAAAAACAGCAATAAATAACCTTTAAAGATCAAAACCTCTAAAGAATGTGTTTGCGTGATTTTATTCATTAGTATTGTTGTGAAAAATATTCACGCAAAATAATCGTAATAATTGTAAAATTGTAATTATTCTTCAGACAATTATCGTACCACCAAACTCTCTAATCGTGACATCCCTACCACAGACCTCAGGTTACAGAATTTGGTTACTTTATGCTGTTATTTTTCTATTCACAAAACACCAGATGTGTACCGACCCGGCACAGCAACTTGCTTAGTCTATATTAGAGGCAATGCGACCTGCTCAGAGTGTGGCAGAAGTGGCGTTGGCCCTAGTTCGCCCCGAGTTTATGTGCTCTCAAAATGATTTTGGAAATGCTATGTTAAGGCAAACAAAACTCTACAAAACTCTTTTGGGGGCCTTTAAAGGCTCAGTACAGCTCTGGTTTAAAATTGATACTGTGGTGTAATCACTACCTACTGTATGGCCAGCATGACCAGGTGGTTCCTCTTCATGTTCCTGAAGCGCACCTTCTCGCATTTGGCCAGCTGAGCCCACTCCGTCTGGGTGAAGTACACTCTGAGCTCATCAAAACTCTCCTAGGATGGGACCACATACAGTATGACTCACAGATATACAGTAATGCAGCAGTGACTGCATTTGAGTGTGTGAGAGAGTGACTGTGAGTGCATGACTGCAGAAAGAGATAGTGAAACTTGCTATAGCAATTTGGTAAGTTATAGCAGTTTGGTAAGTTTGGTAAGTTATAGCAGTGTTAAACCTACTACTTCAATACTTAATTTACCTCATCAGATGAACTCATGGTTGGATGTGTTTCTCAGACTTTGCTGTCACAGGTAAAAAGCTGGTGAGAAAAAAAACAACACTTTAAATAGTACGTAGGTTACAATTATAGCACAAAAGTAAAGGTTATATAATAAAATACATTTTAAGAATAACTTCACACTTAAAACTATTGAGCCACAAATGCTGTCAAAGTTTCCTTCAACTTTATCAAATGTTCTCTCTAATGGTTCTCAAAGTGGTGACCCATAGCCAAGGGGTCCACAAAATAATTTGCTTGAAATTATAAAGTAGAGGTTTATTTGTTCCTACCCACATTAACATTTAACTTCTCTTAGGTCATAAAGAACCATAATGTTACTGCTTATCTTGGCTTATTTGTTAGCCAGCTAGCTGTGATGAAATGTTTGAGTCAGGTCAAGTCAGTGATGCAAAATCCAAAATTAACAAAAGACCAAGTTATACATCAGACAAAAAACATGGGATAGTGGACCTGGCCACAACTTCAGAGAATACAAATAGCATGTTTAATTGTTATGGCTATGAGGGGGTCCTCAAAAAAGTTCTCCAACAAAAGGGGTCCTTGGAAGCAAAAACACTGGGAACCCTGCTCTTTAAAACAGTATAATGCAAAATAATGTTATGTGTTCAAATATTACTGTACTTACGAGACTTTGACTGTTACTTCATATTGTCATAATTTCTTTTCTATGAATATCCTATGGACACTTCCTTTGACAGAGCACTAGGCAGCATTTCACGAACCTTACAGTAGCTCTACAACTGCTAGCATCAATTTGCACTTTCTCCTCAGAAAACTAGCGTCAACATGAGGTATAACGCAGTCCTGGTTACTGGGCCACAACCACCATAGACATAATATACATAGACGCCGCATTGGCTGCTGGAAACAAGAAATGCGGCCGCCATCTTGGACCGGTCATACTCCTCATTGCGTTGCAGCAGAAAACACAAGATGACAGCACTGTGCAGCATGTTCCTGCTCAAATCGGCGGACCATACTCGGGTGATTTACCTTTCACAAGTAAGATTTAACATTACCGTACTATTGGTTGTATTTTGTATTTTCGAACAATGTGGCCTGTATCATAGCTACATGTATGACCTTTGCAGCAAAAAATACCGCGTGAAAATCTGTTCGGTATTCAGTGAGATATGATTAATTAAGTGTGCTGACAGCTCATTGCACCGGCCAAACAGATTACACTGAGTGGAGTGGATGACCGGTCCAAGATGGCGGCTCCAAATCTCGTCAGCGCTAGTAGGGAGCAGCGGTCGATGCGGCGTCTATGTATATTATGTCTATGACAACCACACTCAGAACACGGAAGCAACGTGGATTTTACGTGCCTACGTCTACGTGAAATACATTGTGATTGGCCCATAATTGAGCAGAAACGTAAACACGCCGCACCTGCATGTGGAGAAAGGTAGGGAAAGTCAACTTTGTCGCCCGCCAAATAAAATAATAGTTCGAGTTTTTTTTTCGATTAAAATATGCTCATATTGATTAATACCCTTTATTCATGAGTTCAAAGCCTAGATAGGCCGATTTTTGTGCAATTTCAACCCAATTGAAAGCGAAATTAGCCTGCAAGTAAGTTTAAGTAGGCTACCAACAACACTATGTGGTAGCCTATCCTAATTAGCTTAATACATTATTGTGCACGTTATGGTTTAATTGTCAAAAGTGTGCTACGATTCCAGCTAAATCGTACGATTCCACGATTCCAGCTAAACCTTTTATGTTATGCTATGTGTTATGTTTGACTTTTACAGTTATGTGTCATGTTTGGCATTACATCAGTCATATTGCTAGCCTATTTGTTTAAATATTTTGGGTCTTCCTGTACAAAAAAATATCTGCATTCAAAGGACAAAAACGACTACTGCCATTCTTCTGAAGTAGAATGCAGTACACTAACATTTCAGTAAATATTGCATTACTACGTAGTGCAATGACGTTTTTTCCTTGTCCAAAGTACTGTATTTTCCTGCATTTGAACTGCACATATTCTTCCAAAACTGCAGTGTTGACAGTTGGTTTTATATTTTTTGTATTGTAATATTTGAATATTTACACACTGTTACACCGTAATTGTGCTTCATCCAGCTAAAACACAATCTGTGGAGCCTGGCCCTGAAGAAGAGGAGCACGAAGTCTCAAAGTACAAAAGAGGGTTAGTAGATAGTTAGAACAAAATTATTCATACCCCTGGCAAATATTGATTTAATGTTGATTTTTCTCTTGACCAATATAGTTTGTTGACTGAAACGGACACTGCCACATGGCAAAAGGTTGTAAGACAATGTGATGGAATTAAAAAAAAAAGCGTTTTTATCTTTTAACATTTGATTGTGATTTCATCCAATCCATATTAAGCACACAGAAGGGTGCAATATAGCTTATTATAGCTTAGATCACACCTACACACTGCAAGCATTCCAAAAATATATAATTTAGGCCACCTTCATACATCTATCCTTCTACAATACCCTAAAAAGTACCCGCGCTCAAAATAATGCGTCACTCTGAACCGTGATTTCATCCTGGCACATGGTTTTATTAAGCACACAGAAGGGTGCAATATAGCTTATTATAGCTTAGATCACACCTACACACTGCAAGCATTCCAAAAATATATAATTTAGGCCACCTTCATACATCTATCCTTCTACAATACCCTAAAAAGTACCCGCGCTCAAAATAATGCGTCACTCTGAACCGTGATTTCATCCTGGCACATGGTTTTATTAAGCACACAGAAGGGTGCAATATAGCTTATTATAGCTTAGATCACACCTACACACTGCAAGCATTCCAAAAATATATCATTTAGGCCACCTTCATACATCTATCCTTTTACAATACCCTAAAAAGTACCCGCGCTCAAAATAATGCGTTACTCTGAACCGTGATTTCATCCTGGCACATGGTTTTATTAAGCACACAGAAGGGTGCAATATAGCTTATTATAGCTTAGATCACACCTACACACTGCAAGCATTCCAAAAATATATCATTTAGGCCACCTTCATACATCTATCCTTCTACAATACCCTAAAAAGTACCCGCGCTCAAAATAATGCGTCACTCTGAACCGTGATTTCATCCTGGCACGTGGTTTTATTAAGCACACAGAAGGGTGCAATATAGCTTATTATAGCTTAGATCACACCTACACACTGCAAGCATTCCAAAAATATATAATTTAGGCCACCTTCATACATCTATCCTTCTACAATACCCTAAAAAGTACCCGCGCTCAAAATAATGCGTCACTCTGAACCGTGATTTCATCCTGGCACATGGTTTTGTTAAGCACACAGAAGGGTGCAATATAGCTTATTATAGCTTAAATCACACCTACACACTGCAAGCATTCCAGCTGCTGCTGGTGGTGGTGGTGATGGTGCTGGTGGTGCTGCTGCTGCTGGTGGTGGTGGTGGTGATGGTGCTGGTGGTGATGGTGCTGGTGGTGCTGCTGCTGCTGCTGGTGGTGATGGTGCTGGTGGTGCTGCTGCTGCTGGTGGTGGTGGTGGTGATGGTGCTGGTGGTGCTGCTGCTGCTGGTGGTGGTGCTGCTGCTGGTGGTGGTGCTGTAACCCAGCGTCCTTACCTCACAGGGTGTGTGTGTGTGTGTGGTGTGAGAGGCACTGTAACCCAGCGTCCTTACCTCACAGGGTGTGTGTGTGTGTGTGTGTGTGTGGTGTGAGAGGCACTGTAACCCAGCGTCCTTACCTCACAGGGTGTGTGTGTGTGTGTGGTGTGAGAGGCACTGTAACCCAGCGTCCTTACCTCACAGGGTGTGTGTGTGTGTGTGTGTGTGTGGTGTGAGAGGCACTGTAACCCAGCGTCCTTACCTCACAGGGTGTGTGTGTGTGTGTGGTGTGAGAGGCACTGTAACCCAGCGTCCTTACCTCACAGGGTGTGTGTGTGTGTGTGTGTGTGTGGTGTGAGAGGCACTGTAACCCAGCGTCCTTACCTCACAGGGTGTGTGTGTGTGTGTGTGTGTGTGGTGTGAGAGGCACTGTAACCCAGCGTCCTTACCTCACAGGGTGTGTGTGTGTGTGTGGTGTGAGAGGCACTGTAACCCAGCGTCCTTACCTCACAGGGTGTGTGTGTGTGTGTGTGTGTGTGGTGTGAGAGGCACTGTAACCCAACGTCCTTACCTCACAGGGTGTGTGTGTGTGTGTGTGTGTGGTGTGAGAGGCACTGTAACCCAGCGTCCTTACCTCACAGGGTGTGTGTGTGTGTGTGGTGTGAGAGGCACTGTAACCCAGCGTCCTTACCTCACAGGGTGTGTGTGTGTGTGTGTATGTGTGGTGTGAGAGGCACTGTAACCCAGCGTCCTTACCTCACAGGGTGTGTGTGTGTGTGGTGTGAGAGGCACTGTAACCCAGCGTCCTTACCTCATGTTATTTATAATTTTTCGAGACTTGTGCCATAAGAAGAGCCTCAGGTGGCCTATGAAATTGTCTCTGTTCATATAAGACAGTTGGCTTTTCAGTTTTTTCAGCAATGAATTGCTTTGTTCGGCCAACTGAGAATTTATATCCTGGTGCTGGGGGTAATCATCCAGCTGGTATCCAGCGTTGCAGCCTGTAATAACATTAAAAACAAAAAGGAATTATTTTATGTAGGTTACATAGTTTTAAAAATAGTGTATAGAATAGTGTGAGTGCTGTGTCATCCAATACCTGAATGATTCCTCCAATGGAGGCGATTAACCAAAAACCAGGTTTTATTAAAAAATTGGGGGTCCCTCCTAATGGCGTAAGTGTGGAGCTGACAGGCATTATCATAAATGACTACCTCCGGACCTACAATACAACAGAAGTGAAATGTGATTTTTTGATGAGAACAGTATTTCTGAACCTATAAAACCAACCAAAGCAAAAACAACAAATGACCTGGTAATGTCACACAAGAAAGGTATGCAGAATCCTTACATTTGGTGAATCTGCTCCGTAAAATGGAGAATGGCACGTTCACCGACTCCACCTGCTCCATGATGGAGAAGCCAAGACATACTCCTGTACAGAAACCACAGACACAATAGATAGACAGGTCACATGCCAAGTTTATGATGTTAATACAACATTGCTTATTACCATGTGTAAAGACAATGCTTTCACAAAGCAGATAGACAATCAGGACAAATGAAAATGAAAAATGAACGTACCATGTTTGCAGAACAGTGTGAATATGCCAGGAATTAGGCTTGGGTGCCTGCTCCCCACCTTCCTGCAGTCTGTCAAACGGCCCTGCTCCCTCTCGCCATCTGCATCAAATAAACCCCGGTCCCGGACAAGGGGGAGACAAGGGAAAAAATCTCCATCCCTCTCCATAGTTGTGAGAGGAGTGTCCAGGGCTGGCTTCATCAGAGCGCCCCTTGCCTTCTGGTGGAGCGCCCGGAAAATGGGCACAGCTACCTCGGGGAATGCTCCCTCCGCCCCAACCATTTGAAAGAACAAGGGGCACTCCTCAGCTAGGGTCTTTAGAAGTTGTGGGTGCCCCTCCACTCCCGTGTAGCCCATGGCTTCAAGGTCCTGAACCATAGCTTCCACCCGTTCACTAGGGTGGAGCAGAGCGCAGGCAGGGGAGTTCTTGGCCACCTCCTGGACTATGCGGCGACATGGTCCAACACAGGTCATCCCCACCTCCAAGCAGGCCTGGAGCAGAGGCAGCAAGAATGCAGAGTGCCGCTCTGCTAGGCCCTCCATTTCAATAGCCTCTGCAGGCGTCAGGCCGTCATCTACAAATTTGGTGAGCAGCTTGCGGAGGGGTGCACTGCTCACCAGCACCCTTTCAGGATGACTGGTGAATAAAGCAACGACAAAAATGTTACTCTACATGGAGAAGATAAATTAAAACCCATAAACTAAACATAAAAATATTGTAACACTGATTAACAGGTCATGAAGAGAATGGGTAATGACCAAACTCTTAAAGAATACTCATCTTCCAGAATTTGCCACTCGGGTACCATACTGCCCATCCCTTTTCAGGGCATATTTCTGCTGGTAGCCCAGGGATGTGCCATCCATGACCACAGCTCTGAGAAGACAAAATCTAATTTGTATATTGAGTTGTAAAGACCATGTAAGGTATAACCACTGTGTGTGTGTGTGTGTGTGTGTGTGTGTAAGATTGAACATACGTGTACTTGTCTTTGCAGACAGGGCATTTAAACCCGTCTGCAAAGTCTGCCGTCATCAGATCCATGAAGGACAGGACAGCATCTCGGAACTTCCTGTATGTTATTTGGATGCTCTCGGGAACTGCCCTGTCCAACATGTTGGTGTTGTACACTTCCAAGTAGTTGTACATTGTGGAGCTGGAGATGAAAGAGAGGTGTACCATAAGTGCTTTGAACATTGCTGGTCGGCATGTCCAGATAATGATTGCATGTAATGTCATACCAACCTTGAATTCAGGAAGTGGTAAAAATAGTCCCTAAGGACTTCATGGTGCACTACATATGTGCCCATGTTCAGGAGGAACTCGTCTCCCCCATCAAAATGCTGTTGGTGTCCACATGACTCACATGCCTGTTGATAAACTTTGTGAGAGGGAAGTAGTTTTAATAAGTAAAATAACAAGTGGTTCCCCCCAATGCAATATCAAATACCAAAGTGCCACTTCAAAAGACTACTGCCAAAGTTATTTCAGTTTTACTATTATTTTTACTATTATATTTGTTTTTTGCTTTCTCCCAGTATTTCCATGCACTTCACTGATCTATTATCTATCTGATCTATTATCCATAATATTTCTAGTAACATTACATGCCCTATTCATTGTGTAAACAAAAATGCAGTGGTCATAATGAGAGGCCATTTTGTATTGAATTTGGAGAAAACACCTTTTAATTGTGTTGAGGAACATGAATGCATGTGATGCATTTTCAGTGCAGCTGAAAATAAGATAAAAAGGAAATGATACTGCTATACATACGTATCGCTTTTGCCACCGTGGACTGACTGTAAATATACACGTCTTTAGGTGTGGCAGACATGGAATGGCCACAATCACACCTCCCAACATTGCTTTGGAGGAGTATCACCCCCTCTAAGTTCCTCTCCAGCATTACAAAAGAACGGCTGTAATGTATCTGTATTAAACATAATTAGATATGAATACAAGAAAAGGTAACATTTTCCTAGGTCAGTAGTTTCTTTTTTAAGAATTGATGCACTCCTGTGTGACATCAAAACGGCTGTAGTCATTAAGAAGTCTTAAGTTTGTTCATGCAA
This sequence comes from Alosa sapidissima, assembly GCF_018492685.1. Taxonomy (NCBI): domain Eukaryota; kingdom Metazoa; phylum Chordata; class Actinopteri; order Clupeiformes; family Clupeidae; genus Alosa; species Alosa sapidissima. Next base: position 33,114,216 of record NC_055962.1, on the reverse strand, counting down.
CTTGTCATTCATCGACCTCTCTCGATACCTTTTGTGCACTCTGTATTTGTCTGACATGCCATTATAACTTTTATTTGAGTTTTTTTTACATTTATTTCATAGAGGTGACTCATTTCTTTTCTATATAAAGGTAAGTTTTCATTATGTCATTAATGCAGATACCCTCTTGTCGATGGGGAGGTCAAAGGGGATGGGCTTTGAGGACACTGCCAGCTTCCGGACATCCTGATAGGGCCCTCCTCCTCTCAGAGCTGCTCTCACGGCACTCCCCTCAGCACCTGTTGCTTTTAAACAGTCCTGCAGGACTCGCACATGGCCACATTGTGTGTTGCCTCTGTTGCACGTCTGGCACTTCATAGTGCCAGCATGTGCCTTTACTATACCATGCGCTTTGGTCTTAAGCACCACAAAGTGTGAAGGTGCAAAAGGGATCTGCAGAACCATTGACTGAATGGATTGTGGAAATCATAATAAAAAATAAGGTATACTTACAGATGATAATATAAGAGCTATTTGTTGTGTGTACAATTGACTTCCTACCTCATTGTAAAGAGAGCATGCATAATTGTGATCTGTAGACAAGGTAAAATTAGTGTTTTATTACCTTTCAAATATATTGACAACAAAAATAATAGTCATCTTCTTACTAGCCTGTTGGTATGGATGTTGTGTAGGCATTTAGACCAAACACACCAAGTTATAAAGATTTAAGTATGAGTAGGAATGTTTGAGGAAGTTTTGAAGTGAGGAGTTGTATTTGTTGTCAAAGCACATATTTCAATACTTCAATAATTACACTATTAATTTAGCAAAGCAACTGTTATTCACAGACTATTTTTTTCTTCAATGATGAAGTATACAAATAATCAGATCAATTGTTATATGTATTCTTGTCATATTTGTTGAACTAAATTGAAGTTCAGAGATAGAAGTGTGCATTCAGTAGAGACACTGTAAAGACACATACAAGTCTACCAAGCTCTGAATGGTTTATTTTATGCAAGTTCACTTGAAAACAGTAAACAATGTGAAAATAAACATAACATAACGAAGATCAACACCTGTGACAGTTTATTGGATGCAGTTAAGGTATTTAATCTGATTTCTGCACAAAACATTGTACAAAATTACCATTGTTTTGCTCTTAATGCGAAAAGATATTTTAAATGTATTTCAATTAATTTTCAATGTAATCATAAACATTTAAGTAATAAATTGTACTAAACATAATTGCTAGACAAATGCAACTAGTAGAAGGAAGAGAGACAGGAAATGATAGGGCAGCAGTAAACACAGGATAATGATGAAAGTTCCTCAGTGAATCTTTTCAAGGTCGACTTCAATGTTGTTCCATATGGAAATTTGGTATGCAGCAATAATACATTGTCGGAAAAAACACAGTACACAACACTGGCAGAGTGTGGCTTACAGTATCTTGGCTACATTTCACACGGTAAACTCTGAGAATTATATTGATGATTCTTTTTGGCATGCAGCAACATAGAATACGGTTACATAGAATACATCAACATACTGATGTACAACGTACATACTGACTGATCCATGATCCCTGACATAGTAAATATAGTCCAAATACCCTGACTTGAAAAACATTCCCATACAAAGAATTCTTACACTGCCATGCTTCTGTCTTCAAATTGTACTATGGCCTAAATTTGGTAGTGAGGCTTCACCTGACTTGATGTTAATCACCATTAGCCCCGAAAAAAAGAACATTCCCATAAAGTTTGCAATGCAAGTTGCAAGCAAGTGACATCTTCGCTGAAAACAAAAATGTTTGAGGCTATGGCCAGCTTAATCTTCTAACCTTAACTCCCTTGAAAATTGTAGGGGTGACATTGAAAATGCTGTAAATAAAGCAAAACCCCAAGAAAACCCACAGGAAAGTGGTATGAATATGGTTCATCTTGGGCTGAAACACTTGTTTACAAGTGCCAGAAGTTAGTTGGGCTACTTACTACACAGGTACGCAGCAGTTCTCAAAAACAATGGTTTAATACTGATTCAGTAATATAAAAGCCTCCATGCATTGGAAATGTGCAAATATGCTTTCCACCTTATATGCAGAGTGTGTGGCTCAGTGGTCTAAGGGGTTAGGCTGGCAATCGTAAGATGGCTGGTTCGAGTCGCAGATGATAAATTAAAAGTACTAATTAAAAAGGTATATATTGTGTGTGTGGGGGGATTTGGTGTGTGTGTGTGTGTGTGTGGAGGTTATGGGGTCAAAGGGGTGGGGGTCCTTCTAAAGTATATAAAGGAAGAAATTCATGATTATACATACACACAGAATAACAATCACACAGCAGTCCTCTGAACACCCTGGAAAACATCTTGGACACAAAAGCGAGGCGGTTAAGTCCTGAAATCTTGTTAATATTAGGACAGTATAAAGATAAAGGGAACTAAGAAGTCAAGCGTTTAGTTCCAACCCTACAGGAAAAAAAATCCTACTACCACCACCACCACCAACAACAACAACACCACCAACACCGACACCAACACCAACACCGACACCAACACCGAAACCAACAACAACAACAACAACACCAACACCAACAAACACTACCACAACAACAACATATGGAACTCGAACAGTGGCCATTCTGTATATCCAAGGTTGCTTAGTGAAGGACTAGGCCTGAAGAAAAGGAACGTTTCTTGTAAATACTTGAAATTGATGAATTAACATACACACAGACAAAGTCACAAACCCATTCTCTCACACACCCAAAACAGTCCTTTGAGAACTTGGAAACAGCCTGGAAAATATCTTGGACAAAGGGGACAGTAAAAAAGCAGCAAGTAGCAGTTAACATGATGTAAGTTGTATTTCAAGGAAGGAAGAACAAAACAAGAGTAAAGTGAAATTAATTGGAAATAATTGGTTGTAATTGGAATTACTTAGAATTATTTAAAATGACATGCATTTAGTTTAAATTAATAAGAATTATATCATGCATTTCTATTGTGTTACTTGCTTTGTTATTTTACTTAACTGTTAGAGAATATATCATGCGGGATGTGTGGGATAGACAAGGCTTAATGCAAACATAGTTGTGCCTATTGAGTAATGGCGTAATCATTTATTTTCTAATCTAAGCACCAGCAAAGCACCTATGAACTTTAAGCGATTCTATCAGTTATATTGTATATCAATACTTCTGAAGTAAGGCGTGATAGATTCAGTACAGCTTCATTTTTTTTAACTGAGGAGCAGTTACTGGAGTTGAATGAATTAGATTATAAATGGAATTGCATGCTCACCATTAAAAAGCAGTCTTATTTTTTCTCTGTCATAGTTAGTTATACTATATGAAGGGTGTATAAAATAACACATTAAATTTTGTAAAATTCTAAATAAACAAAGGAGCTTAGTATAAGATTTCTTGTATTCGAGTCTTAGAAAATTAGGCCAACAACTACACAATAAAAAATAACCAGTACATTACCATCTTCCTGATTCATAGGCACCTCGGGCACATTTAAATTGTGTAGGACTCGTGTCAGGGCCTTGACATGGATGCAGCTGGTCTCTAAATGAGTATCCAAAGACACATTTCAACAGCTGCTACACAATAGTACCATATTAATACATTAACAATCATATTATGAATTATAATGAATCCATCTAATTACTACAAATTACACTTAAATGTCAAACAGGATATAAATGAATACCATGAAAGGACTGCTCCAAGTGGTCAGAGAGAGCTTCCACAAGCCTCCCATGGTGGAAGTCGCAGGAGCATTTATAAATATAGGAGCTGCTCCCTTCAAACACAACAGCCTTCCTTTCCACGACCATCAATTTCTCGTTCTAGTTAAGAAAAGCATTAAGCAATCAATTATCACATTTTGCAGATTTGGAGGTGTTGAAAATGTTAAGATTGCAATGCAAAGGAGCACATCCAAATGAGTCAGTGTACATTTATTTAACAAAAAGAATATAGGTATTTTATGGAGATATAAAATACATATTATTAACTACGCTAAACAACAATATCAAAGTGGACATGAAAAAAATATGATTAACTATTTACATCCAAACACTTTGTCACCGTGTTGAAGTGGTTGAGGACAAATATGGTCCCACCACCAATCACCAACACTCGCTCGGTCTCCAGCAGTAAACATTGATAGAAATCAATGTCTGCGAATGGTACCTGTAAAACCATACACAGGAGTTTAAGTTGCATGTAGTTAATTTTATCTTATGAAGTAATCTTCATAATAGCAAAAGTGTATACTGTTAATACAACATCTAGTGTTTCCCCTTGGTGGGACGGGGTGGCGTGGGGAGTGTGTGTGTGTGTGTATTTGGACTAAATAAACTGTTGTTGCTTATTGAAATGTACTGTTTTCTTTACCACATTTTCCTCCTCAGGGTTTTCCTCAGGAAGCTCATCACCCCCTCCCTCCTCATCACTCCCTCCTGACACCCCATCCAGAGGATCACTCCCCTGGTGTGGATGAGTAGCTGAGGTGTGCCCGTGGTGTGCCTGTGGTGTGGCTGGTATAGAGCCCCCCTCCTGTTCTGACCTCTTTCTGTGATCCTTGTCATAAACAAGATCATTAAAATAATCAATTAAATTGTACATATCTATTATCTGAACAACAGACCATCACATCACCATAACGTATTGTACAAGGGATGTACTGATCCAGTATGTTCACCAATATTGTAACACATATTTCTGTAAATAGAATATAAGACACTTACAGATTGCTTGCGCTTTAGCTTTGGGAAGGCATTGAGGTTGTAGTACATAAAGTCACATCTACACAGGGTCAATACAAATAGCTGCGGGTAAATAGATATGGAGGAAGAGTTAAGGAGGAATTAAATTAATTTTCTTTCATTTGTTTTGATCACTTTGGTTTTGAAATGAAATGAAGCCACTGTATTGAAGAAACAGACAGGTGACCATACCAATCACATCTTACTCAGAAAGACAACAGATTTATGAATTACCTTCAGTATTCTCAGCCATACTTTGGGGTAGAAACACACACAAATACAGTGCATTAGTTATTGTGTGTACATGCCTTGATTTCAAATCTGTCATAATAACTTGACAATATTTTTTATACATTTCAATGAACCTACCTGGCAAAACGGTACAAAAACACAACGAGAGAGAGAGAGAGAGAGAGAGAGAGAAAGTAGCTCTTAAAAGAGCTGTTTTTGCTTCTTTCTTTCTGTGTGTGTGTGTGGAGGGGATTGGTGGAATGTGTGTGCAAAGTGTTGTATAAAGATGACGCTAGGCAGTGATCAATCAGGCAAATCTGGAGGGGGGGGAAGCAACATTTAAAGAATCAATGTAAAAATGCATGTAAAAGTTAACCAAGACTGCGTAATAACTCGATAAACCGACAAAAATGTTCAGTCCCCCGGATCCCAGACAATGCAAGCTTCATTGTAGTCTGCTGAAGAACTTTAAAACAAGACCTCGTTGCTGTCAAACTATTCGTTTTATGACTGACATAAACATGCAACCTTAAGAGTGCACTGTGTTTACACAACGGAAAATGAGTACTTGCCGGTCAATGTGGTATTTTCTCTTAATATTACAGTTTCTAAATTGCAATGACAAAAGACTGCGACTTACCTCGGCGATTAAAAGGCGCGCAATAAATTACGTAGCCGTAGATTGCGATTCCTTGACCTATCACATTGCATTCCACACACACGTAGGCACGTAAAATCCACGTTGCTTCCGTGTTCTGAGTGTGGTTGTGGCAAGGGGGCAGGCGAATTCCCGGAAGTAGAAGAATCGACGTAGGCTGGAGGGACCACCTCTCTGCTAACTCCCATAGAAGTCCATTCATTCTAGGATTTTTTTGAAATACCATAACTTCATATAACATATATCCTGTGCTGATATTGTAGCTTTTGTGTAATCAACATAAACACTACAAAGGCAAAACAGACTCCACTACCTCGTCCGTAACGTTGGTTACCCGTAAGAAGAATGGTTAGCTTGTTCGGTTGGAGGGAAGCTAGCTTTGACGTAATCTCTCTTTCGCGCCGTAGGGAGATCACCGTATTGTTTGGATAAGAAGCTCAGTCCACCTTACTGTCTATGACGGTAACTCGTAAGCAAAACCTAGCATACACGACCGTATGTTAAGGTAAAGCCAGAGACGGTTGATAAAGAATAATAATGTATATTAAGGATCTTTGGTAAAGCATTACACAGAGGCAACCTAATTAAAAAAAAAACGGCAGTAATAATTTCAGAGGTTTTCGATGGATTGACCGTAGGTCGGAAAAGTGGAAAGAAAATAGCTTCAAGGCTATAACTTTTTTGTTTTGTTTTAGCATGACTGTTTTTGAAGATGATCATGTATGGTAGCTTCAACATTAACACGACTTGGTGAGGATGCTATTAATAATAATACATAAATAAATGTTTAACTTTGATTACTTTGAAGGCGAAGGAAATGTGAGAAAGAATTTCTGTGTATCTATCACATGAGTTACAAGATTCAGTTCTATGGCTATCGTCACGAAGTTAAGTGTGAGGCTGCGCAGTACTGGGGGGACCAACTGAAAAATCGTTCTATTTGACTCAGTGCCCTCCCATTGAAAACGACGGAGTCTGTTCGTCCATTTCTTTTACTGTCTATGGGTTGTCTATTATCATCCTCACCAAGTCGTGTTAATGTTGAAGCTACCATACATGATCATCTTCAAAAACAGTCATGCTAAAACAAAACAAAAAAGTTATAGCCTTGAAGCTATTTTCTTTCCACTTTTCCGACCTACGGTCAATCCATCGAAAACCTCTGAAATGATTACTGCCGTTTTTTTTTTTTTTTTTTTTAAATTCGGTTGCCTCTGTGTAATGCTTTACCTTAACATACGGTCGTGTATGCTAGGTTTTGCTTACGAGTTACCGTCATAGACAGTAAGGTGGACTGAGCTTCTTATCCAAACAATACGGTGATCTCCCTACGGTGCGAAAGAGAGATTACGTCAAAGCTAGCTTCCCTCCAACCGAACAAGCTAACCATTCTTCTTACGGGTAACCAACGTTACGGACGATGTAGTGGAGTCTGTTTTGCCTTTGTAGTGTTTATGTTGATTACACAAAAGCTACAATATCAGCACAGGATATATGTGATATGAAGTTATGGTATTTCAAAAAAATCCTAGAATGAATGGACTTCTATGGGAGTTAGCAGAGAGGTGGTCCCTCCAGCCTACGTCGATTCTTCTACTTCCGGGAATTCGCCTGCCCCCTTGGTTTAACCATAGACAGTAAAAGAAATGGACGAACAGACTCCGTCGTTTTCAATGGGAGGGCACTGAGTCAAATAGAACGATTTTTCAGTTGGTCCCCCCAGTACTGCGCAGCCTCACACTTAACTTCGTGACGTTAGCCATAGAACTGAATCTTGTAACTCATATGATAGATACACAGAAATTCTTCTCACATTTCCTTCGCCTTCAAAGTCATCAAAGTTAAACATTTATTTATGTATTATTATTAATATCATCCTCACCAAGTCGTGTTAATGTTGAAGCTACCATACATGATCATCTTCAAAAACAGTCATGCTAAAACAAAACAAAAAAGTTATAGCCTTGAAGCTATTTTCTTTCCACTTTTCCGACCTACGGTCAATCCATCGAAAACCTCTGAAATGATTACTGCCGTTTTTTTTTTTTTTTTAAATTAGGTTTACTTTTTAATTATTATTAGGTTGCCTCTGTGTAATGCTTTACCTTAACATACGGTCGTGTATGCTAGGTTTTGCTTACGAGTTACCGTCATAGACAGTAAGGTGGACTGAGCTTCTTATCCAAACAATACGGTGATCTCCCTACGGCGCGAAAGAGAGATTACGTCAAAGCTAGCTTCCCTCCAACCGAACAAGCTAACCATTCTTCTTACGGGTAACCAACGTTACGGACGAGGTAGTGGAGTCTGTTTTGCCTTTGTAGTGTTTATGTTGATTACACAAAAGCTACAATATCAGCACAGGATATATGTTATATGAAGTTATGGTATTTCAAAAAAATCCTAGAATGAATGGACTTCTATGGGAGTTAGCAGAGAGGTGGTCCCTCCAGCCTACGTCGATTCTTCTACTTCCGGGAATTCGCCTGCCCCCTTGGTTGTGGCCCAGTAACCAGGACTGCGTTATACCAAAGATTGTTAAGGCGGAGCAAGATACTTCGTCGTAGTTCATGTCTATGGGCGCGAAATGGGGATCGAATCCTGTCTGCATAAAGAGGCGTGTCGATGACGTATTGACGAGCGTAAGTTGCAACCGGCCAACAGCAGCGGCAGAAATAACCGGCGCACACCTGATATAAGGTTGATTTTCTCCAGACTGGATTGCTCAAAAATGCTAAAAATGTACCTGAAATGTTCAGAAGGGTTTGAGGATCATGAAAATGTGCCCGAAATTCACATTCCTAACTCTATAGAACCAAGACCTTAGCATATGTGGTGAAATTCTGAGCTATGCCCATAGACTTCAATGGAGCAGTCGCTGCCTCTGCTCTGCATAAAGGGGGATTTTGACCCCCCCCCTCGTGCGATCCGGGTTCCCGGAAGTGGCTCCTGATGAAATATCTTGCTCCGCCTTAACAATCTTTGGTTATACCTCCGAATCGACGCGCATATTTTGCGTCGACGTCGTCGATTACGTCGACGCGTTGTCCTAGCCCTAGTTCACTTTTTTTTCTCTAAAATTAACAACTTGTGTTTTTTCGCTATTAATAGTAAGACGCCATTTACTACACCATGAACTCATAATATTCAGCATATTTTGTAAATTCACTTCTTCTTCAGCTATCAAAACATTGTCATCTGCATAAAGCAGAATACTTAAATTCATGTCCTCAATTGGCACACCAAGATTACCCTGTTTAATTTCTTGAGCTAAATCATTTATATAAAAAGCAAATAAGGAAGGGGAGAGTAAGTCTCCCTGCTTCACCCCAAAAGGCGTTGGGAACCAATCCGTTTTTAAATTATTTATTTGTACACAAGCAATGGGGTCTCTATAAAGGGCTTTTATAGCATTATAGAATTTTCCATAGATACCAGATGGGGAGACCGGGGACAGTTGCAACAGGGGATGGTTGCAACATGTCAATTTTCTCCAATCAGAAACAAGGTAGAGTGATGACACTCACACTGCATATGCTCAGTTGGATGCCCCCCCCTAGCAGAGAAAAAGCAAGGAGATTTCTGAACTGCTCCAGGATTTATTGTAAAAAAAATGTTTTTTAGGTATGAAAGTATTTATTTTCTTGAGCTTTGTTTCTGTTAAACTGCTGTCACTGTTTTTGTGATTCAGCTCAAACTTATATGATTTAAATGAGTGATATGTTAACTTTAAGCTACTATGGTTAGCATGTGTCAAGGTCCCCTTGTTTAGCTAGCACATGAGGTTTTATCATGGCTGACAAGAAAGGGGACAGTTGCAACAACTGTTGCAACTGTCCCCATACAGTCCCGTACAATGCATACATATGATAATATAAAATATATATTTTTAAAAACATGTTTTACATGACAATAGTCTAAATAAAAGTGAATTGCCTCCCAAATTGTTCCATTCTTCCTATGTCACTAAAGTCCTACTGTATTTTATATCAATTTTAATATTTGATATCTGCACATAAGGCCTACTCATCTAGACAAATCTATAATTGTCATCTAATCAAAGCTGGTGAATAAATAACACTGTAATATTATTATAACTTACATAACTTGTATTTACATACAAAAATAATCATTTTGCTGCACTGACATATATTGTAATATATTGTATTTTTAACATGTTGCAACCATCCCCAAACAATGTTGCAACTGTCCCCGGGCCCGGGGTCAGTTGCAAGATCTGACTCCTTACATTCAAATACAAATTGTGAAAAATGTAGATTCTGTAATTATCTTTAAATGGTTTAGACTATTAACAGACATATGTAAGTGTATTGTATAAAAAATTGGTTTGTCTAATCCAAACTGTCTCTGAATAACAGAGCCAAATGCAAAAAGTGTTGTAACTGTCTCCCCTAATTTAAACAGCAAAAGGTCTCGGTTAACACAATCAAACGCCTTTTTGAAGTCAACAAAGCAGGCAAAAGTACTTTTACCCTTGTCCAAACGAGCTCTCACCACAGAGGACAACACATAAATATGATCAATACAGGCCCTGTTTTTTCTAAAACCATTCTGTTCATCTACCAACCCTCCATAAACCTCCAAAAAAGTATTAAGTCTGTTGTTAAGGACTCCTGAGTAAATTTTATAAACTGTGCTGATCAAACTAATCCCTCTATAATTCAACGGGACTCTAGGGTCATCTTTTATAGATTTCGGGATGGGTTTGATTATTGATCTATTCCACTCAGATGGGATAATACCATTTTGAAAACATATGTGACACAAACAATGTAGGACATTACACAAGTTAGGGTTCTTCAGCACCTCATTAGGGAGATCTTCAATGCCCACAGCTTTATTCTTCTTGGCTTTATCTAGCACTTTAAGTACCTCATCTAATGTAATATCACTGTTCAGTATATCATTTTGATAGTATACAGTATTCATCCCATTTTCCAGCTCAAGTTTTACTTTACAAGTTACTTCTAAGAAATTATCATCAAATAAAGTGGAACTACTATAAGCATATAATTCACTGTCATCTTTTTCCCACTTTTTAAATATTTGACCAGATTCACAAGAAGAACCTCCACTTTCCAATAGAACCTCCATGGGTATTGATGTTTTCTTTTTTGGGCCTAACTTATGTATTTCCCTCCAGAATTGCTGAAGGTTACCAGTTTGTAACTGTTCTAATTTGAGGGCTTGGCCTCTTTTAAACCTTCTTTTGAAGAACCTGAGCTTTCTATCAAAATTAGCCTGGCATTGTATGAATTCATTATGCAAGGCCCTCCTCTTCCAAGGTTCCCCAGGACCACATTTAAGGAATATTCTCTCTGCAGAACGCAACTTCAACCATAACTCATTTAATTCATTATTCCAATAAGGTTGTTTAGCTCTGTAATATTTCTTTGTAGAACCCATTTTTTTTATAGGACAATATTTCTCCATCTCAGCATGTAAAACGTTACAGAGATTAGTATAACATTGGTCCATCTTTTCCTGATTTTCCTGTACAATCTGTAATTGGCCTATTACCTCCAGTAAAGCGCTGCAACACCTCTCTGAAGACAGAAAATCAACAGGGTAATTCCTGTCTCGTCTTTTTACATACTGTAAACAGTCAACATTATTCTGAGTATTAACTACCTCCCCCACTTGAAAACGTAAACAAAGAACTGAATGGTCAGGGAGTCTGCTGCTTACCAATCAAATTAAAACCTTCTGGACCAACCCTGTCAATAAGTTCAGAAGGGGAATAAACATTAAATCCAAGACATGTTTTCAAATCAACATGAGGTGCCACTATGTAATCAACAACAGCTTTGCCCCTTACAGAAATGGAAGTAAAGTTGTCATTTTCAGGATTTAACCTCCCGTTAAGTATACAACATTTAGAGTCCTTCAAAAATTCCATAAAGGTATGACCATGCTTATTTACATTTGTGTCCAGAGCTATTCGGGGAGAGATGTCATCTCCTTCCACATAGTCCTTAAGCGCCCCGATTCGGCTATTGACATCACCACCATAGACTGTATATATATATACAGTCTATGATCACCACAGATATAAATTGAATCCACTTTGTCGGTAACAATAGCAGTGGTCCCCAAACTACGGCCCGCCACCTCATTTTGGGTGGCCCCCCAATACATGTCCGTAGTATATAGCATCCGGCCCGCACAACATCGTCAAACTAAAACCTCCGCAATTTCCCCCATTTATTCTCTATGGCGAGTCAAACAGTACACATGTAATACTCTTTTTGTCCACCGGTGGTTGTTTTGGAGCTGTTTTGCGTTTGCCATCGAAAACGGAATCAAAGTCAAAGTCAAAGTCAAAGTCAGCTTTATTGTCAATTTCTTCACATGTTCCAGACATACAAAGAGATCGAAATTACGTTTCTCACTATCCCACGGTGAAGACAAGACATATTTTGCCAATTTAGGTCCACAGACAAACATAACATTCAAGTAAACAAAAAAGTAAGTAAATAAGTAAATAAGAGGGCACATATAATAATGAAAAAATAAGAGCAGCAAAATTTGGTTGAAATTGTGCATAGACAGTCAATAAAATACTAGTGCAAAGTCAGGCCAATAAAAGGCTTGGGTAGTTCTGTTTGACCTAAGTAAGAAAGAAAGTGGCATAGTGGTGCAAGTTATGTAAGAGCAGCAGAAGTGTTGTGTTTTCAGGACAACAACACCAAGTTGTAAAGTGTACAAGTGTACAAGTGTGCAAGTGTGCAAGTGGAGTAGTGCAGGCGGCCATTTTGGGTCCAATGTCCAGGATGTTATGTAGCTGAGGGTGGAGGGGGGAGAGGAGGGAGAGAGTTCAGCATCCTTACAGCTTGGTGTATGAAGCTGTTGGTGAGTCTGGTAGTGCGGGAGCGCAGGCTTCTGTACCTCTTCCCAGAGGGCAGTAGATCAAACAGATTGTGAGCGGGGTGACTTGCATCACTCACAATTTTGGTCACCTTGCGGGTGAGGTGGGTGGTGTAAATGTCCTTCAGGGAGGGGAGTGAAGCACCAATAATCCTTCCAGCTGTGTTCACTATGCGCTGCAGGGCTTTCCTGTTGTATTCAGTGCAGCTTCCGCCCCACACAGCGATACAGGAATAAAATGTAGGCTACCTGCAAACAATGTGAGAGGCCTATGCTGACTGCATCAGTGCTCAAAGTATTTTAAAAGTTTATCAATTAATTGTTAATAACTAACTAACTTCTATTCAAGTCATATTTCTGGGACTTTCTGGGATAATTATTTCTATTTTTTATTCACTCGTTCAAATGTTCATACAAAGAGTTCACAAAGTTCTCATCAGGTGACTGAAAGTTAGAATGGTGGTCATTTACCACTTCAGACATCTAGTCAGTATATATATCTATGTATTTTACCTACCTCCTAGCTATAATTTACAAGATTAACGTAGCCTACCTGCAGTAAAAACCAAGCATGTCCGATAAACATTCTCAGATTTATTTCGGCTTCAAGAAGCAATGGGAATTACATTTCATGTGGAAATCATCCTACCCTTATTAGATGTTCTCTGCGGTAAACTACAGTGTTGTCCTTGTCTTTCCAACCCACTTTAGATTAACTTCCCAACAAAATTACGTCTCACTGCAACGATGCGCCATCTGGTGGACAAACGACTACTTATCGGCAATACTGGAAATGCAGCCAATTGATGATGAATATTTGGTTTTCCTTTAATCCTACTGAATTTGTAATTATGTATCGGCCGTTCCAATTGCCGATACCGATATAATGTGCGTGCCTGTGTGTGCGTGTGTATATGTGTGCACTACCATCTACAGGCCAATGAGTGTACAGTCACTCATTTTTTTAGACCCCCCCCATGAATGAAATTCTACAAAACTTGGCATACCCCCAGAGAATGTCAGGTTAATCATACACATAAAATTTGGTGCAGTTCTGAACATCTTAACTGAAGAGAGGGGCGATTAAAGCAGAATGATATTGCATTTTCATTTTTTACCGGGGGGGAGGGGGGTGCTAATCACAAATGAGTGATTATGGGCTACAGTAGGTTGATGTGGGCCCTTGAGACCAACATACCATAAACATTTTCTTATTCTCGGTGCCACGGTTCAGATAGTTATTTAGGAAAAACCACATTTTTTGGGTTTCGGGGCGGCCCAGAGCAGAGGGGGCGGGTGGCCCCCGGGGACCAAACAGAAATTTTCCATAAAAGTCTAGTGGGGCTATATACCCACCAAATTTCATGTGCCCCGGTGTTTCGGTGTCCCGGGTATCGTTGACCAAAATTTCAGGAAGTAGATGACGAAAAAAAAAAAAGAATAAAAAAACTTTGACAATCCCTATATGAGCGCTTCGCTAACGGCGGCCATAATAAGTAGAGTTATAAAGAATTACAGTACACTCCAGAATTATTGCCACCTTTGGTAAAGTTGACTAAATGATGAGAAAACCTTGAAGGGAAGCAAATTTCTTAAAGAAGAAATCTCATAAAGAAGTAAATATTTTAACAAAATATTAACAAAAACACTTCGCCCATAATTATTTGGCATGCCTGCTTTTAATACCACAGCTCGTAATATTCTCATATGACATCCGATAAAGTTGGAAAATACGAACCATGGGATTTAAGATTTTACAAAATCTTCCTTGTCCAGATTCTTAGGTCCACTGTTAGGCAAGGTATAATTTAATTCACATGACCTTAAAATCTTGCAGGAGCCTACGTCTTCATTTATTTCATGCAGAAATGGTGCTTTCAGGCCATATGGGAATATCAGGGGCCTACCCTGTGATTACGTTGTTTCCCACTGTGAGTGTTCATGTGCTTTACCGTCAGAATGTGTGAAAAACATGAATGCTATAATAAAGGTTAGAACATACACTCACTAATCTAACTAGGTTAACTACTATTAACTAACTATTTGCTTAACAAGTGTGGTGTAAGATGCTTATGAAAGGATTTGCAGCTTTCAAGTGACAAAACAGCAAATTCCCAAGTTCACATTAAAATTCTTGGACATGCAAGTCCACATGGACTACAAATGAACTACAATGTGTCAACCAAAGTGACAAAAAGCCCACAATTGGACAACTCTATCAACAATAGGCTCATTCGACTTCATGCAGTGCTGCACAGATCTGATTTGATGTGATACATGCTGGGTTGAACGCAATGCATACTGGTTAGAAATGCTGTTCGACTTCATCCTGCTGGACAGGAACTTACCATGGTGTGTCACCATGTCACGCCCTTAAATTATCTGATAGGGCAGTTTGGAAGGAAACTCCCTATGTCAAAGATTACAAGTTTCTCATGCTGCTTCCTTATGTTGGAATGTGTGAAAATTAACAAAAAATTAATGATTTCTGCAACAGTGGTACTGAAAACTTCTTGAAATGCTGTTATTTTATGCTGTTGGTTAAATAGATGACACATATATAGCCTAAAGAAAACACAATACTGAATGTATGTGCTACAATGCAGGCCTGTTAAATGTATGATAAAAATGGTTTAATAAAACTACACCATAGGAATTTATTTTGTCAGTCATGTTCATTTAATGAATAAGAAGTCGACTGTTTTTATTGCGAAAAAACTAATGCGCAACTGGAATAGTAT
Organism: Alosa sapidissima; assembly: GCF_018492685.1. Classification (NCBI taxonomy): domain Eukaryota; kingdom Metazoa; phylum Chordata; class Actinopteri; order Clupeiformes; family Clupeidae; genus Alosa; species Alosa sapidissima. Next base: position 33,098,939 of record NC_055962.1, on the reverse strand, counting down.
ATTTTGGAAAGGTCAAATGCTTTTTGGACTAAACTTACATATGGTTCACCAGTTAATGTTTGTGTGGGAGCTTGAGCATAGTCCGCATGCAAAAGAAACCCACTTTTGATTACTGTTAAAGACTGCATTCGGTACACATCTGTAATGAACCTACTGTAACATCCTGTACCTAAATGGTTCGGTATGAATGTGTAGGTTTACACCCCTAGTGATTGAATATAGGCCAGTTAGATCCACACACACACAACAGAGCAGGCTACAGACTGCCATCTTAGTGCTGTGCTTCTCTCATGCCTGTTAGCCCACAATCTTGGCACCCTTGCCAACTGAAGTAAGTGGAATTAAAGACGCGGCAACGTTGTGTTGGTTTTCCTGTCCCCACACTCGTTTATTTTTCTGTAATAAAACTCCAAACAGATGTGTGTTCTGCACAGAGCACTACAGGGCCACGAGGTGGGTGGGGATCCAGATGTTTGTCAACAACAGAGTGACCCCTGTCAATCACCCAAAGTGGCATTCCATGCTGTGCAACATATCAAAATCTCAAATCCCAAAAACAAAAGAAATTAAACAGAAAAACATTAACTGAACAGAACTTAAAGTATAGCAGCTAAAAAAATAATGTTTTTTTTTTTACAATGTCAGTAAACCATTAGTAATGGCATAGTGATTTTATTTAAAACTCTTCTTGCTTTAGCATTCATTACAAATTGTACAACAGCTCATTTTGTTTGTTCTTATAATAGCGAGCGTAGGTCACTCTGCAAACTTTTTTCATATAAATAAATACTTTCACATTCTTAAAAGCCTGCTCTCTCTCTGCTCTAGCTAGCAAACCCATCACCAAGAACCCAGCCCCCCTTTCCTAACGCAAACACACACATTTACAAAAATAAAAATCACTCCATTCTTTCTCTGATCTGGGACTGAGGGCAGGTTGCTGGGTCCTGTCCTGCCTCTGACCGCAGGCGAGGTCGCCACTCACGGGTGCGCAGGTCGAGGGCTTTCCCTTACGTCACGTCATGACACACTGGGGGCTCCATCGCAAATGCAAAACCAATGCCAGAGGAACCAACGGGGTAACACACACAATCTCAAAATAAATAAGCTGTTAAAACAATTCAGCTAAAAAATAATATCAACAAAGTCAATGAACGAAGAAACAAACAAACACAAACATGTCACCCATCACCCATTCATGTGTCAGTTCCACTGTGCTGAGACATGTGACACAGTTGCAGTGCAGTGACAGAGTAAGACGTTAAAAGCAATGGGGTGTGTGTAGCAGTAGTATTTGTGTGTGTGTGTGTGTGTGTGTGTGTGTGTGTATGTATGTGTGTGTGTGGGGTGAGGTGCTGAGAGGCTGTTTGTGGATGCTGAAGCTGATGGCTGGCCGAGGGACTGCTCAAACACACACACACACACACACACACATAAAGCACACACACACACACACATAAAGCACACTCACACACACACACACACACACACACACACACATAAAGCACACTCTCACACTCACACACACACACACACACACACACACACATAAAGCACACACTCTCACACACACACACACACACACACAACCCTGCTGCCAGTTCCTTTAGCTTGTGTGTGTTCCTGTTGAATGGGGATGGAGGAAAATGCAACTAAGGAAGCGCTCATGAGAACAGAAGGGGGCGAATGGGAGGAACAGAACAACAACAACAACAAATAAAAGTGTTAGATCAGAGGGGGAGGAGAAATGATTACTTAAAAAACTGAGTAGTGATGAAGGAAGCAAAGGGGGCGGGGCCAGGGGGGCGGTGGGGGGAAGAGGTGCGCTAGTATTCGTCCTGTTCCTGGGGCTGCCCTTCCACTTCCTCTTCCTCCTCAGGGGGAGCGAAACCGTCCTGGAACAAACACACACACAGGTCGGAGGTCAAAGCTTAGAGGTGCTGAGAGTACCCTGAACGGGACGCAAGTCCAGCCAGACTCCTGGCTGTAAGGGATTAGAAAGGGAAGAAACAACCTCCTGCATTGATCTTTCCACTGTGTTGTGCATTGGATGGCTATGGGTGTCTGTGTGGGGGATGTGAAATGGAAGCTCAAGTTTATTCCTCTCATCTGGACAGCTGCTTCAAATGGCATCTAACGTACACATGGTGAGGCTACGAGGAGATAACATGGAAGACGCTGTAGCACAATTAGCTACAGCATTGATACAACATTCAGGTGCATTGCCCACAGACTCTTCACTGTCCTACCACTGTCACTCTACACTGTGAGAAAAAAATGGATGCAAGACCATGCATATTGGAATGTCACCTATGTGTCACTAAATATTAATTTCTATACAAACCAAGATGGCGGATTCCTAAAGAAACGCAAGCACACACACCATAAGTGTATCTAAATTAGCTTATGTACCAAAAATGACATTTTACCATGACCCGAAGAGGTGTAAACAGTGTTGTATGGCTGCGTGTACAAATCCGCTTGCAGCTGCAGTGGAATTTTGATTTCGCGACGAGAATTCTCAGTCTAACCGTTGATGTGCCGTGTCAGTGGGCGGTGGTCAATAGGGCACCCACCAGCCCAGCACCAAACTCCGAGCACGGTGAACAAAATCGGCTTTTGAAGGCAGTAAATGCTCCTGTTAAGAACCAAACCAGATTTGGTTCAAATCTACACACCTATGGCTACTGAAAATGTAAGGTTAATTTATCAAATGTTATTTTGAAGTATTAAAAAACATCTTTGTTTTAGAATTTTGAAAAAAAAAAAGGGGCGAATAAAATATATAGTGAAATAAAATATACAAATATACTAAATCTTAACATACTTTAGTATGCTAACAGCTACACTAATGTATCATTTTAAGTGTGCTCATGGTTAAGTGAACTTCAAGTGCGTTATTTTTACTGAAATTATTCTTTGTGCAGTGAAGTTGAATTGAACTTGCTTCAAAGTACAATTTCTAGTTCACTTCATGCTAAAAATGTGTTAAAGTGGAACAACTTCAAATATACTTACAACATACAACAACAATTGCGCAAGAATTGAACATAGAGTATGTCCTAGCCTCTACATTACCACCATCTGTTAATTGGCTCCTGCATGCTAGCCCATCTCCTTAGCCTCTACGCTACCACCATCCATTCATTCATTCATTTGTAATATTTGAATAGTAGGCTATATCTCTAACAATTAACTGATTATTCGACTTGCCGTGCATACCAGGGTCTAGCAGTAGGCTAGACTACGTCGTAGCTGGATGGGCAAATGACGAAAAATACGGCATCAGGAGACAAAAAATATTTATTTCATCACGGTAAGTAAGTACTGCTATTACAGCCAACAGAACATGATATCCCAGGTGTACTGCACGATCTGCTCGCGTGACTTTCCCTTCGCTCTAGTCATGTAGCACAGTGGTAAACATAGAAATGAATGGTGTGTGGGGGCGATGACACAGCATAGACACAAGAATGGCACAAATGCTACAGTGGTGCGTGTTGCTGAAAGTTTTCTGAAGTATGTTAAGATGTAGGATTGTTTTCACCTGGGAGAATATTATCTATTGTGTATTTTCAATCTATAGGTAACATATTAAAAGTACACTATATGTCACCAATCAAGCATGTATTTAACTGCATTAGTTGAAATGTACATAGTGTGTTCAAAGTATATTTTAACAAAATGTTTGCAATATGTGACCTTGAAATTGTACTTTGTACTACAAGTTCAATACAACTTAAGTACACAACTTCACTCAATCATGAACACATTTAAGGTATACCCATCATTAGTGTAGCTGTAGTATATAGAAGTATGTCAAGATTTATTATTTTTTAAGCATCATTTTTTCTCCTGGGACTTTGCAAACACTTCTATTTACTAAAATAAAATACACTTTTATAGTACAGTTATAGTGTACTACAAATGTCAGTAAACTAAATTACTACTGTAGGTATGAGCAATGTAATGTAATATATAACTATAAAATGTAAAATACACACATATTTAAGTGCACTCTTTGCAAGTAGACTTGCAAACACTTATATTCAGTGACACAAAATAGACTTTGATAGAGCACACTAATAATGTAAGAAATTACGTGAACAAATATAATACTTTCCATAACGGCACCAAATAACCACTGTAAGTTTGAGTAATTTAATACACTTTTTGAAATTAGAGTAATGTACATTTTAAAATACACTTACAATAAAATACACTTTTTTAAAAGTACACAGATATGCCACTTCAAGTCAGAATTAGTATATTTATTTCTAGTATAATGAAGTTGTACTTAATGACATCTATTTGCAAGTATATGTTCTGAAATGACATGTTAAACATACTTTAAACCAAGCGAGAGAGGGGTGGAATGGAGTGGTGGGGGAGTAAGAATTAGTATATGTATTTCTGGTATACTGAAGTTGTACTTAATGACATCTATTTGTAAGTATATGTTTTGAAAGTACGTGTTAAACAAACTTTAAACCAAGCGAGAGAGGGGTGGAATGGAGTGGTGGGGGAGTAAGAATTAGTATATGTATTTCTGGTATACTGAAGTTGTACTTAATGACATCTATTTGTAAGTATACGTTTTGAAAGTACGTGTTAAACATACTTTAAACCAAGCGAGCGATGGGTGGGGTGGAGTGGTGCAGGAGTGAGACGCGAAGAACTGGGTGTTGCGCGGAGTGAGGGGAATTGATCTGGGTGTTGAGGGGAGTGAGGGGAATTGATCTGGATGGTGTAGGGGGTGCTACCTCTGTGGCGTAGAGGACGTTCATGATCTTGGAGAGGACAGGGTTGTTGTCGTTCTCATGCTCCTGGCAGATGAGTTCAATGTCCCGCAGCTTGCCAAAGTAGAAATCTCGCTCCTTCTCCAGTCCGTCTACTGTCAGCTTCAGGTCCATCAACTGAGGCGACAGAGGAACAGGGGTCCCATGGAAACGAGGAGAGAACAGAGAAGGAAAACATACTGTTATATACTGAACTCTGTTGCACACCCAGTATAGTGTGTATAGGGTTGGACACTGAAAACTGGACTGTGTGTGCTGCAAGTAGCAAGTGTGTTTCGTCAAATTATATCTAATGCACAGAGTGCATGTGAGTGTGTGCGTGTGTGTGTGAGTGTGTGTGTGTGTGTGTGTGCGTGTCTGACTGGGTTTTGAGTAGTATAGTCATTTAATGTGATGTGTGTTTATAGTCATGAAATGTGATACATGGAGAATGTGTGTGTGTGTGTGTGTGTGTAACTTCTGTGTGCTTGTTCACCTGCTGATTGAGCTCCAGGACCTCTGCATCACTGCCGCCGTTGCGAGAGAGGGGCATGTGTCTCCTCATGCCAGAGGAGGGGGTGCTGGTGACGGCCCGCTGTGGGACAGGCGCACATTTGGGCACTGTGGGGGACGTCCGCTGGGGTCCTGTCAATACGCAAACCACACACATCCATGATTCAACAGCCAATCAGGATCAGCCACTAACAGGGGAGCAACAATGCAACGTCACACGAATATGTCGCAATTCAAATAATAACAATACGCCGTGGCAATACAATGCACCAAGGCATTTCGTTCAAAATATGTGCATCATTAATTTAATTTCAATGAAGAATTACGTGCAGCGCACCAATACTCGCAGCATGTCACTGCCCTCGCTCACACACACTGACGATAGATCCACCCCTCCCCTCTGTGCACATGAATCAAGACAATCGCATGGATTATTGGTATATACAGACAGCTCAAGTAGCAATTAAATCCAGTGTTCATTAAAGGTTGTATCAGCGATAGCGTGGATACGTCACTTCTGTTGATGTTCAAACAAAACAGAGAGCTAGCTCGCTACTCCCTCCCCCTCCCTCCCGTGCAATTAAAACTCTCCTAAATGCACATCTCGACGGTTATTGGTTAAAACACTTTATTTTGCTTTTGAGTGGTTGCCAACCCTTGTTGGTTGCAATTGTTTTTTGTGTACAGATTTCGGAACCTAGGCTGCCTACAGAGCCTACATACCATTTATACCTTTCTTTGTAAAACAAAACAAAATACAACTGTCACTGCAGCCATGCCTGAGGACCACAAGCTGAGCACAACACACTGGGAGAGGCATCCCGTTCCACAGCACTATTGCTGGCCATTAAACACATGTGACGCACAGAAGCACACAGGAGAGCGCTGAGGTGGCTGAGCTCTCTCTCTCTCTCTCACCAACAGAGGGCGCTAAAGAGCCTGTTATGACTGCTGCTGGGAGGGAGCAGCCTGTCAGCTTAGCAACAGCTGCATTAACGCAGTCACCTTCAGAGCTCTGACTATGCAAAACAACAAAAGGGAGCACAGAGAGAGGGAGAGAGAGACAGCGAGAGAGAAGGAGAGACAGCAAGAGAGAGAGAGAGCGAGAGACAGAGAGAGAGAGAGAGTTAAAAAGAAGGACAAAGAAGAGAGGGAGAGTGGCAAGTGCAGCCAGAAAAGCACGCGCACACATCACACACACACACATGCAGGAGGCAGTGGTGGTGGAGGGGTGTGCTGGTTACCTGGGGGCCTCCTGGGTTTGTGGAAAATGAGATCACCTGGGTTAGGTGACGGGGACACCTCCATGCCCTGGCGGGCCAGCTGCGGGTCGTACTCTTTGCCGTCGTAGTTGGCGTCAAACAACTTCTTGAACCACTGCACAAATTCAAAGTTGTCCTGGAACCTGCCCTTCACCAGCTTCTCCACCGGAATGATCTAGAACGAGAAAGAGAAAGAGAGAGAAAGAGAGAGAGAGAGAGAGAGAGAGAGAGAGAGAGAAATGAATTTGACAAAGAGAAATGGTAGCTGATGATAGTGGTTCTCTTTCATGTGATGCGATTTGGCTTTGAAGGCTACCATGAAAAGAATTCTAGACTCATCTGTCTAACGCAATGGCATCAGTATGAAAAACACAAAGCTGATTAATTTCCAGAAAGGTCTCTTGAGAGTATGTACATTCCTTTAATTTTACACCAACCTCCATTGTTTAGACTCTTGTAGTTAAGGTCAAATACATACTTTCTCAGGGTGTGTGTTTGTGTGTGTGTGTGTGTGTGTGTGTTATCCTCAGCAGCTCTTGTCTGGCCTGATGTGTACCGGACATATACAAGTAGGACACTCTCCAGACAGCATAACAGGGTGCAGAGCAGTCAGGCAGGTGAAAAGAGGACAGCACGGCTGCGCTGTCTGTCACCACAGCCACATTCTGGATAAACCCCCTCCCCTTCTCGCACTAACTATTTGCTGTTGACCAACAGGCCATAACAAACCCTTAAAACTACTCAATGTCTACTTACTGAGGAATTAAGATAAAAAAAAAAAGTCATGGCTGTCATATGGTTTAGCTGTACACCACATAGAAGTGGCTCAGGCTAAGCTGTTTGCCTGTAAAAACATGGGAAGCAAATAACAACCAACGTATGCTTTGTTTTTTTTGCCCGTGATACGCACAGCATGTTTAGGTTAAATTAACTGCATAGTTCCAGCAAACTACAGGCTGACTTGAACGCTATAGACAGACAGGCAGGATGTGCGTGCCCAATACTGCACGGGAGCTCAGCAGCTAGAGTGGGCGAGAGACGAGGGCCATGCAGGGCATCTGAACGCTGCCAGCCAGGGGTCAGAGGTTAACTGTGCCACAGCCTGGCGCCATTATACATCGTCAGCAAGTTCTGCTACTCAGTCTGACATCTTGTTTTGTTCACTGAACTGCAAATGATGATCTATATCCGTTACTTCAGAGCATATCTCGATTAGTACATCGGTTTAAAGACTCTCAAGCTTAAAAACAAAACAGATTTGAGAAGAGTTCAAGAGGTGTTTTAACATTAAAATGAACGATTAAAAGTCATTAAACAGGTCAATTCAAGTTAAAAAAGCACAATAAGTAGTTATCCCTCCCTTCACACTAATCCTCAACACAGATTTCCACTATGTCTCATGTCCAACACTTTATTTCATTATAAACACGTGACAAACCTGTAAAATGGCCTCGCTCCTCTGACTAACACCAATACTGAACGACACAAAGAGCGGAAAGACAGATTTGGGCTAAACATAATATCAGCTACATTATAGCCTCAAAGAATTCTGGTCAGCTTACAGTAAATCAGATCCCAGACCAACACAGTTCCCTTCCAGCTTTATCTGCTCACAATCAGCACCGGGATTCAAATGGATTTGTGTTATTACAGAACTAACCCCGTCTCTGGGAACCTACCCCGGATACTTCAGCCGTTTTTGTTCTGTTCTCGGGCGAGATTAGCCATTGGCTGCAAAGAGGGTTTTTAAGAGGCAGATACATGCCTGCACTGGCTTTAGCTGTGGGCCCGCACCTCGGTTTCCCTGCGTAGCAAAGGTTCAGTTACATTTGTCATCATTATCTCCCAATGATATCTTGGCCTGAACAGCAATGTGTAGAATTCTAGGCGGTGCTTCACTCAAGCAAGGCAAAGAGTGGCACATTGTTAAATTTCATTCACTTTGTTGAAGCTTTTTCGCTGGATCAAAACAATGCAAAAAAAAAATTAAAAACGCTAATGATTCAATAGTTCAATAGCTTTCTGTTCATTGTCTGACTCATATGTACATGCAGCTACTAAAGTGTCACTGGTAGTGAACACCCCTAAGAGTAGACAAAGCAAACGCACACCGATAGTAGGAGTTTTTTGAGGTGCTGGTCACAGGACACGTGATCTTCTGAACAAGAATAGACCGCACACTCTAGCAGCTCATATGCCAATAGTTTAATAAAAAAACAAAACGTTTCGTTTCTAATGAGCTGATATTAATTGAAAGAATGTTTTGAGTATGTCATTGTTGAAGGTTATTGTGTTTGCATTGTCAAATCAAGCTCATTACTGGCAATCTACTACAGGTGTGCTAGACCAATCAAAGGCTGGGTGTTCACCATATTAGGTGCGTTCTTTCACTGGTGGATTGTAAGACTTGAGAAAGGCCACATGCCAAAATGTTTTTTATTTTTTATTAAACTATTGGCATGAGCTGCTAGAGTGTGCGGTCTCCTCTTGTTCAGAGTGAACACCCCTAACCAGTGTTGCCAAGTCCGCTTATTATAAGCGACTTTGTGCTTGTTTTTTTGTGAAGTCGCTGGAACGTAGTTGTAGTTGCAGGTGGGCGTGTTTTTTGGTGCGGTTGCTTCGTACATGCTGTTTCTGAGTAGAATCCACGCAGCGCCTACACGTATACAAAGGGCAATTAAAGCCTATGCCCTTGCGTCAGCTCTGCGATATAGGCTACTCTACACTGTTGCCTGACATGACCGCCCCAGTAACTTCGGGGGGCAGGGAGTGGACGTTAACTATTTGGTCTTAGGTCTTGGCTTGTTTTAGGTTTGCTTCAGAGACCTAGTTGCTTGTTTTTCGTCACATGACCTGGCAACACTGCCCCTAACCCACTAGCAGTCCATTCAGAACCAGGAGGCGACAGAGAGGCTTGTGACTTCTCTCAGTCTCACCTTGTCCACATTCATGCGTTTGAAGGCAGCCTGCAGCACTTTGAAGTTGTGGATAAATTCGTGCTCAAGACGGGCCTGGAACTTCACTTTCTTCAGCAGGACGCAGCCAGGGAACAGCATGTCCATGAACTGGCAATACGCCACACCTGCAAGGAGATGGTAGATCGACATTTCGATCAACATCAATAATTACTATCTATTGCAAGCATTACCTCTGCTTTATTGCCAATAATGACAAATGAAGTGAATGCTAATGTACACAATTTAAATACTATTCTTGTTCTTAAAGACTGTTCTATGCTTATTAGCCTGTACTGGGCCTACTTCAGTCTCTGTGCTTGTTAGCTTGTGCTTGTTCTTAGCTCAGTTCCTTGTGCTAATCCATCCTCAGCTAAGCCTGTGTGTTCCTTAACCTGTGAGTTCCTGTCCCTTTCCCACTTGAGTTCAGTCTCTTTATTTACTACCCTGTGCTACTCTGTGTTTATTCGCCTATGCTAGTCTGTGTTCAATAGCTTATGCTAGTCTGTGTTCATTACCCTGTGCTAATCTTTGTTCATTAGCCTGTGCTATCCTGCGTTCATTGGCTTGTGCTAGTCTCAGTTGAACTCAGAGTCTGTGTCTGCTGAGCTGTGCTGCTGGTCTCACCTGTACACACCTGCTCTATCTTAGTGTATATCTGCTGGTCTCACCTGAACACAGTTGCTTTGTCTCAGTGTGTGTGAGCTGTGTTAGCAAGTCTCACCTGTACACAGCTGCTCTATCTTAGTGTATGTGAGCTGCAGAGAGTCGTTGACCCAAGCGAGCATGTCATGTCTGCTCAGGTTCTCGATGGTCATCGAAGTGGAGTATACGTTCACCGCCATCCCCCAGCTACAGAGAGAGAGAGAGAGAGAGAGAGAGAGAAAGACAGGGAGGGAGGGAGAGAGACAGAGACAAAGAGAAAGAGAGATGCAAAAATCAATACACAGAAATATCCGGTTGTTCACACTCAGACAACAATAATCGTGTCCCTGTAGGCGGTTCTGCACGACACGTCAAACACATGACCGTTACTTACATCCACTCACTCACTACACTCCCACACACACTTACATGCTGACTCGGCCAAATGAACTCTTCAAAGGATACCATCCCGCTCTAACAGCCGTGAAGAAGGAACTCGGCCAGTGGTTAATTCAACTCAATTCAACCGGCCATTACGGTTTAATAATTACGTTCTCCAGAGGCGAAGACCTAATTTGATGGGTTGCTTTCATGAAACAACCAATTGTTATATATGCCTAATTATTGAACAATGCAACTAGGGCCAAATAAAGGTTTCCTCCCTTTAATTACTTCACCGTAATTAATGCAGTTTGAAACTGCTCATCCATTCATAATGGTAGCCTTGGCCACAGAAATGTTTACAATGGATTGTGCTCCGGCCAGGGTTATGTACAGCCCAAAACACTAGCAAGCAATGCCCAATGCCCATGGCTGCGTGATGCCAGCTACAGTAGACTTGAATGGCAGTTATGGAAGGAGACGTCTTCCACTGAGCAAAGGGGAAAACTGGACAATTCTGACTGACACACATAAATCGCTAGACGGACAATATGAACACCAGCTGTGCACAAAAACGTTAATTTATTAAATGTTATAGTTTAAAGAGTTGTTATCATTGTTAGGCTGGTACAACTTGCTGTGTTAGCAAGATGCTTTGCTGTTCACGTCGCCAGCATGAATGAAGTTAAGTGGTGTAATGGCTCCAACAGGGAACAAAGAAGGTTTTTCTCACATGTCTATGAAAGGCCATTATGCCCAGATCGGCATCGGAATGCCCATAAAAAGATGAAAAGAAATATAGAAGATATTGTTGGCTGTTATTACATTAGGTAGAATTAAAGGTAGGAGGAATCACATCCGGGAGATGGTGAGACAGATCGTATGTGTGCATGTGCGTGTGTGTGTGTGTGTGTGTGTGTGTGTGTGTGGGCGTGTCGTGAGTAAAGAACAAGTTTAAGGTAGGCTAATCCCATTAGAGTAACCTAAAAGCTGCTCAGATCACAGCCACAGAACTTTCACTGTGAACAAAGGAACCATGACGCATCTCTCACACACACACACACACACACACACACACATACACACACACACACACACACACACACAGACAAATGAGATCACACTATGAATGAGGTCACTGCCACTGCACTGCCATTGAAGGAACGCACACAAACACACAGATCACAAATACATCAGTGCAGCTACACACACACACACACACACACACACACACACACACACACACAGTGTTGTCACAGCCTTCACTGTGGCAAAAGTGGATCTTCACATGTTTGCATTTGGCCCTTCCTGGTAGCAGAGCAGCATGCATCCTCTCTGAAGCGGCCTGTGTACGGCTTACATAACCACAGGAGACTGCCCTGGCACCGGACTCTCACTCAGGACTCAGGACTCAGGACACACAAAGGGATTATCTCTACCAAAGCGGCCACACTCCCCCCCTAAAAATACTACCGCTCGCCGTACGACCACGATCACGACCACACCGCTGTGATATCCCATCAAGTAGAGGCTACTGCTGGGGATCAGGTCAACACAGGAGTTTGTGAGTAAAACACAAACAAGCTGGGAATATGTCTCAGCAGCCCCAAGCAGAAGAACAATGGCTCAACACCTGTGAACCGGTGGTCATCTGATCTCCATGCTCTCACTAATCGCTAGCTAGTGCTAGGACCAAACAGCAAAACACAGCCTCACTGTCCTGTCCCACGGCTAACAATAGACACTGATTTCATACGGCCCACTGGATGTGTTCAATCCTAACTTAACTAGGCCATGGCCATACTCCATTTTCGCTAGGTGTTCTAGAAGCTTTAAGTCTCTTGTTCTCCTCCATGCCTTAATATTGCCCCTCTTCCTTTTCCCATGGGTTCTGTTACCTCCTTTACCCCGTTACCTGTTCTTTCGCTCCTCTCTGACGGTACGCTTGCGGGAAGGGGTGTTTCGCCCCTCATCTTGGCTTCCACATGGGGAGAGTGTGCAAGACCTCATTGATGCTCAAACACACACTCTTTCTCTCACACACACACACACACACATACCACTCTTAGGACACGCAAACACACACTCGCATACACTGATGGTGCCAAGTCTGCAGGTGTGATGTGAAGTCAAGAGGGAGGAGCATCCACACACACACACACACACACACACACAAAGAGATTTGTGTAGGATGAACATCACCTGCAGACAGCAGAGAGGAGGAGCCTGCTCTCTCTTTCACTCAACACACACACACACACACACACACACAGGCTCAATTGACGTGGTCCTTTACACTACCCCTCCCATACCTGTCCCATCAGCTGTAACCCTTAAGCTAAGCTAAGCTCACACACACCTGTAGAAAAGTAGGTGATAGCATCATCTCTGGGACAGGTTGACACAGACGTGAACCAAATCTCTAGCAGCACAGGTACAGTATGGACCATGGAACTTACTGTATCTAGGTGTGACCCACACTAGATCAGACCTCTGCTGTTATTAGCTTCTATCTGGGACAGTTTCTCCAAAGTTGTAGAGCCCAAACACTTATTTATCCACAAATCACAGAACTGCCCAGCCTTTACATACTATGAGACCAAATTGCATTGCAGGCCTTGGACCTACAGGTTTATTATCAACAGTCTTAAAAACCAACAGCTATAACCTTGAGTCAGCTGACCTGCAAAGAGTACATATTGAAAATGCACATAAACACCTATCATAAACACACCTATCACATGACTATGCAACAGTGCCTCGGCAATCTCAAACAGTGACACAAAAAACACACAAGGCCTTTAACCTTTCAATTATGCATACAAAGTTCAGGCATATCTGTATCATATGATTAATGTGTACCATAATAAACCTTTGCCTGTTGACAAAGAAATGTCAAAACTCACTCAAAAAACCCCACATGCAAAACTCAAAAGCCCCTATTCAGACTACAAGCATCTACCGACAAGGTGCAATGTAATGATAATGTAGTTACGCAATAACATGCAAAATAACCACTGGCAACGTCAAACATTGCACAACAAAGTCACAAAACAAAGTAGTGTAATCTATCTAATATAATTTTCACTTTTGAGGCGAGAATCGACAGGGAATGAATGAATCGCTCTATATACGTGAAAAGGGCTTGATGCACACACACACACACACTGGCATATTGGTAATCTGCTGATACGTGAACAGGGCTTGATGCGCGCACACACACACACACACACACACACACACACAGGCATATCGGTACCTGTGCTGAGCCAACACTGCCCCGTCCAGAGCATAGAGACAAGCCCAGTCAGTCCGTCCCTGCTCTGGGTTACAGTGGGGACACACACATGCCTTAACATGCCACGCCAGCATCCACTCAGATAAACAACCCTGGCCTATGTGTGTGTGTGTGTGTGTGTGATTGTGTGTGTGTGTGTGTGTGTGTGTGTGTGTGCCTGCTTGCAACTACTCTATTGCATAAACTCGCAAACATAAGGATGAGTCATAAATCAGTCATTACTGATAGACTTGACAGATAATTTTTGCAATCCTACATTAAGGTGCGAGAGAGCAAGAGAGAGTGAAAGGAAACGAGAGGAGTGATAAAAGATAGGAGAGCAATATTTCACATGCAAAAAGTGACGACATAAAAGAATATTGGATGATGACCACAGGCCCAACCAACAACAAGAGTTCATCATAGGTCAATACACGTGTCATCACACTTCAGTGCACTCGTATCTACATCTTGGAACAAAGTGCAAAGACGAATAAGTCATCATTCTAGAACAGTGTTTCTCAAACTTTTTCAGACCAAGGACCCCTTAACCAATTAAAAAAAAAACCTCACGGACCACCTAGCTAAATACAAAAGAGTAGACCTACTTTAACAGTATATTACACAATAGGCCTACTCACCTTGCTTAAACTGGCGTAGCTTACATAGGCATGTTGCAGAACTGTTTGGATTTACATACAAGTTAGTTCAACATTACAAACAATTCATCTATATTATACCAGTGTTTCCTCTACGTTTATTTCAGCATGGCGCCCCCGCACGGTTTAATTAATACCCCCACAGTATCAGAATCAGGGCAGACACACAATGTAGTTGCAGTTGCTTTTACAAAATCACAATGACATAATCCTGCCGACGTATCCTCCCCTGCTGGCTGCCGCTCACATTGCAATTTAACAATAAGAAGCCTAAAACTAGTCAGAGGTTATTATGGCCCATCCAGTTTCACTTCACATATTATATATTGTATTGATGTAGCCTATTTAAAACATTAACTTTCTTCTTAGTGTTTCCTCTTCATTTAGCGGTGCCACTGCTTCAGAATTAGGGGAGACGCAAAATATTGTCCGGAAGCATAGTAGGCTAAATGCCCTCCGCTGGCTGCTGAAAATTGCAGTTTAACAATAAACAGCAATTCTAATCCGAGGTACCTGTCTAGTTTTATTCCATAAATATATTGTTTTTTTAGACGTTAGTGGCATGCGCTATCAAGAGCTTCCATGTGCTACACATGTTTGTCAACATCGCAAAAACACGAAAACTACAATTTTCGCACAACTTGGTGGAAAGCACAGGCTAAGGAAAACCCATTTATTTCTGAAGCTGATCATATTGAAAGTATTTCCCATATCGTAGCCTATTAGCTCGCTGCCGCCACTGCTAAAAAAAATCTAGCGGAAACACTGTATATTATATTTTACCATGTCTGCTCGCGGACCATTTGGGATAGCTTGCGGACCACCAGTGGTCCCCGGACCACACTTTGAGAAACACTGTTCTAGAAGCTTTCTATATTTGAGTCTGCACAATCCACCACAGAATCTCATACAGGTGACCAGTAGTAGCCTGGGTGAACCTGGACAAAGCTGTTAGCAAATTTGAATTTGCTCTGCAGGTTCGTCTGGAAAGGAGCCCATTGATGGTGTTCTGATTTACCAAACATCCAGGAATGTGTATTTTCTTTGGAATTGAGTGAACAACTGCAGTGTTTAGATATGTTAGCTGCACTTCTGAAACGATTGGTTAAGACTTTGTTGCACAAATCTAAGTTAAACTTCGCTGCTGCTTATGCCCGCTGAAATTAAAATTTGCTAACAGGTTCGTACGGGTTCACCTAGGCAAGACCAGAAGAGGATGTGTAATCTCAATTTGGCTATAAGGGGATAACAGAGTTTCCTGTGTGTGTGTGTGTGTGTGTGTGTGTAGAACAGAGAGAATCTAAATGAAGCAGGAATGTAAAAGCACATTTATACCACTAGGTTTAAATAGGTGACCTACTAACTGCCTGGCAACAGCAAGGAGTGACCACACCTTCAGTCCTCACACACACACACACACACACACACAATCTAGAGACATGTGCTGGAGGTACTGCCCACCTTGTACTGTGTATTGAGGAGCTGAAATGATCTTCTACAGCTTCAGAGTCCTGCAAAAATAACACAAGGAGGTCAACAGTTTTATTCACAAACATTATCACACAGACACAGACTCACCAATACAGCCCATTCCATTGGCAAAGTCCGAACACTGCGTTTTATCCACATACATATCCTTCACTGCGGAGCAATCGCGTGGCTTTTCCCATGGATCTATCTACTGAGGACTCCCTATTCAAGATCCCAATCATACAGTCTGCTTTGCAGACACCGCCCTCACAGAGATGTTATGATAGAACAACAAGCATATCTCTGTGTGTGACTGTGAGTGCGTGTGTGCTGGACTGTGCAACAGACTGCTTGTGTTTTTTCCACAACTGAGGAAGAATCTGGAGAATTTGTCTTGCTCAATCTCTGTCTGACACACAGACACACACACACGTCGGCAGAAATGCTTGAAACTCTGGAGCCACAGGGGGGCTTAGAACTGCTGTGGACAGTTTGGAGACTAATTTCACTAATAATGACTATGACTAGGCCAGAGAGTGAGAGAGAGAGAGAAAGAGAGAGAATCATATTGAAACAATAACTGGAAACTGCAAACTCGATAAAAAAAATGGCAGTTCCTGTTGCTGATCCCATGGGGGCTCTTTGTAAGAGAATGAGAGTGGGAGGGTGGCAAAAGAAAAAGGTGTGCATGTCTTTCTCTTCCGCCTCGAGTCATAAATAAATGAGTATTTCCTAACGCATGCTAATCCAGCCTTAGGACACAGAGAATAGTTTACACAGGTGCACAGCAGTTGTCTGTGACCGAGTGTTTCTTTTCTGTGTTTACATATATGAACCAATGGTTTCGTAAGCTATATAACAATAGCCAACAGTATGGAAGTGTTTGTAGTCAAAGCCACTGTGTGTGTGTGAGACAGAGATTTCCTATGCATGTACAGTACTGTGTATCTTGTTGTCCTACTCTCAAAACCCAATACTGTAAACATGAAAAGTACCAAAGTCCCCTTTGTCAAATGCATCCAATGAGCAAGACTGGCTTAGGTGTTTACTGTATACTGCACGATGAAGGATAAAATGAAATCATTTATAAAAAAATAAATAAATGCACTGTAAAGTTATCTACCTGTGCACTGTGATGTCTGGCAGCATGCTAACTAATGAAAAGCTAGCACAGTTGGCAGCGCAAGTGTCTTTGCTACTCCCATGAGAGGCTATAGATCCCAGAGCATGCAGGCATCAACATCACCGTCATAAGGCCCCACAGGACATGTGCCAGTCACTGCGTCAGGTCATTGACATGGCAATGACCTTAACGTAACTCCTCAGAACAGTTTCAGCAACATGACAGGGTCTCTCAGAGCACACCTGTGGTGTCAAACACACATCTTTTTTGGCCAGACATCTTTATCACAGGATCCAAGCTATGCGGAAACTATATTGCACTCTAAACTATACTGTCAATACATTTGTTTACTTATCAATAACAAGCCAGTTTTGTAAAGTAAAGGTCATTCTTGCATGAATGCTTGTCCTATCCACCAACCATGTGCAACACTAACAATTACGCTACCTGTTACCGCAGTAACCCTCAAAATGGAACTAGTTAGCATCACCAGTCAACCAGCATCCTCTCTGAAAGTGTCTCCTGTCACCTGCACGTCTGCACTCTTCCCAGGAAGTTAGTCCTGGTTCTCTGAGACTCCACATCACCCAGAGAGGGGCTCAGCTTACACATCCAGGCGTCCCACAACAGAGCAGCCGCCCCACAGTCAGTTGAGCTCACCTTACACTCTCATTCATGGCAGCATAGTGCATGGTGCCTCACTGCTCAGTGGAAGACAAGGGACCTGACCTGGGGCGCTGATGTTGTGTTCTACTGTAGGTCACTGCACTACATAATAATAATAATAATAATAATAATAATAACAGCAAAAACAACAATAATAACTTATATTTATATAGCGCCTTTCTCAAACTTTCTCAAAATTTTGCAAAATTAAATGGGAGGGGGGAAAACTACATTGAGGCTGTAATATGTGGTACTATATAATAATGCTATATATATTAATAATGCTATATATAACAATAATATATAATGTGTATTGTCAGGGGTGAAAACGAACACTTTCTGCATAACAGGTGGGTTGTTGTGAGTGTGTAAGTGTTGTCACTCTCATCATTAGGCCCTAAGGCTGTGTGTTTATCAAGGTCTCCCATGACTGGAACAAACTGACACATAGGCCTACATGACTATGCAGTAAAGGCCCCTCCTCATTGGCTATTAATGAGATTTTATCAACAGAAAATGTGTTTGTGCAAATGAAATGTAATTAGTATAATCATCATCTGAGATTTAAAATAGTCTTGAGAGACTTAAAACTTTACACAAGTACGAGTACACACACACACAAAACTAAGACCTGTTCATCATTAACACCCCCCAACCCCCCACCCCATACACACACACTCCTCTCACAGATGAGAGAGACTAAGTTTAAGGACCACTGAATACACTCTTTCACGCTGGGTGTGAAAACATGCCGCAGACAGTTTCACAGCGCCTGTAAAGAGATGCAGTGAGAGAGAGAGTCCTTTGTTTCTCAGTAAAGTATGAATTCCATGCGCTCTGACACCAACACTGGTTTGTGAGCGTGTGTGAGAGAGAGAGGGTGGGGGGGGCTGTGTGTGTTTCTGATGATAAAGGGAGTTTGCTTGTCAGCACCACGTTCGGCCAATAATAAACAGCTTTACAAGGCCAATAAAAACGCTAATCCCCGGCCGAATGTATTCATTGCATGGCCCACTAACGACCTCATTTAATTTACATCCTTGACCCATTACTGCGGATCTGTCCTCAAAACATATATTGCTTGCCTTTGAACCACACGTCATTCAAAAGAAGCAAACTACCACAATTATTAAGTAGGCGTACATCTTTTGGCCACTTTTGGCATCATCGGTATTTGCGCAAAATAGAATGAGTATTCTGTCACAGAGCATGACTCAGGTTATCTTGAGGACTGTATCCATAGATTCATTCATCTGCAGCAAGAATGCAGCTCAAAACGATATGGATGTCTGTGAAATTATTTGATCCAAAGCAAGTGTGGTCCAGGTCAAGATGTCGCATGACTAACGTTAGGGGCGAGTTTACTGATATGACGTTAATAGTTACACCCTACAAACACACTTGTGGAGCATGAGGCCTTGGGTGGCTAACGTAAGGGGTGGTTTGTGTAAACATTTGGCCATGTGTCCGAATCTTTGGGTTAGTTCAAGTTGTTATCTATAACTAGCAAACCAATGTCGCCCACAACCATCAATGTGGGTTAAGCTTAACGTTAGTTGCTGATAAATTAAGTGTTTACGTTAACTGAAGGCACTCTAAACGCCTCAATGTAAATTCATATTTAAGTGCAGTGATAGAAATAATGCACGTCTCTGACTGGCTTGGAACACACGTCAACTACTTTACCTCATCTCCCGTAACCCTTCACAAAGTAAGGTTATTATATGGCCGCCACCACCCACTTACTTGACGTATCGTTACTAGCGAGACAACAGTGAAACGCGCGTACAGCATTAAGTACAAGCTAGTTAAGCAAACTAACTGGTTAATCTCGAAGACCTCGGGCTATCTGACACAACTAGCTAACGTTATCCATGCTGTCACAGCAAAACACGCTAGGCTACCTAAACGGAACTGGCTACCGTTGTCGAATGAACCTTTTACGTTATTTCACGTTACTTAACTAACTTAAGACGAGCTGTGATTGTATTTGCAAAACACGTGTTAACTCCTCAAGTTTATATCCTGTCACTAGTTTCTGATGGTGGTGTGCCGAATAGTATATATTGCTGTATTGCTGAGAACTGCGTACGTTATTTCGGCCGACCCCCTCTGCAGGCCTGTGGAAATATCACACACACACACTGACAGCACGGGCTTAGCGGCTTTGAATGGGACCCGTCGCCCCAGTAACAGTCTATTACAGTAGCTGGCGAGTTTAACAGAAGTGGTTAATCTCCCACAAGTATTAAAATAAGTTACTATGACTAAAAAGAATACACGGCTATTTAATAATTTCTACTTACTGTCTCCCGAGAATCGGTGTATCGGTCGCAGCTAGAATATTCCGGTCCTCTGATGATTCTGTTGTTGCTAGCGCCAGTGCTCGCTCTGTTGTAACGCTAGTCGCCCCCACCGACCAGTTCCATAGACAGTTCTCGTGTGGACCTGCGTGTGCTCGACTGCGCAAGCGTATTGGATACGAACGGTCCAGCTAATCGTTTGCCAGGATGCAGAGGTTTACTGTCTACTTGCAATGATGTTGTGTAGCCAAATGGTGTTAAAAAGCTCTTTCCATTTGTATTTGATAAGCTCAGGTTTATGGAGCAAACATTATTTCAGTATATTTTTAACAATAAATGCAATAGTTACCAGGCCATAGTTTCAATTACTTTACATAGTCCAATGTTAGGCTTTAAAAATGGTTTTGGTATTGAAACAGTTGTCTTAAGCTAACTTTGGACACTGAAAAGAGTTGTAAAAATCAGTAGGTCGGCCATTTGCAATGGCCTACTTGCAGTCAGCCATTTGCAACGGCCTTTTCTGAATGTCAGCCTTCTCTCTCTAAAATGTATTTTTAATTCCAAAATCACATTTTCTGAATCAGCCTACATTCCTTCAAATTGATCAAGGATTTTATATTTTATTTGTGACATACATAGAGGTAGGCCTACTTTGTAAAACTTTGTGTAATGGCATTAGTTGCTCAACTTTCCTGTGCAGAGGTGTCCTGAGGTATCTAGGCTATTTATAAGGATAAAGAAGAAGATTTAGAAGAATTTAATACATAGATTGAGAGGGAGAACGGGGTAAAAAGTGCAGTATCCAGTCCATGTAGGCTAATGTACAGTATTTGAAAGAGGTTTATGTGTTCAGGATGCGGATGGCTTGAGGAAAGAAACTCCTCAGCCTCTGTTTGTGAGAGGGGCATCTGCCTGACCTCAGTGGTTTGAACAGTGCATGGTCAGGGTATACTATTTTTGTAGATGTGAAATTTAAGACAAATTTAGACATGTTCTCAATCTCCACATGTAAATCTGCTAAAGAACCTATTTCAACTCGCCATGCACCTACTTTAACTACTTGTCAGTGGTTCGAGTCAAATGGTAGGCTAATATGGAAAATAAATTGACAAAACAAAAACTGTATATTATAGTTATTTATTTATGCACTTTTTCATGTGATAAGAAACAAGCCATAACGGTATACTTCACCTCTCGACACAATTCTCTACTGTCACATACTGTCACAAACCATTTCACAATGCGCTTTTCACAGGCAAAACAACTCTAGAAATAAACAAGTATATAAACGTATACATGGCAATTTGAAATACTTTTTTTTATAAATCAGCACCAACACTAACACTGGTTTTGGCCAAGAAATATCTTCACGAAACAAAACAGAACAAAAAAAACCTGCCTTGTTAACTTACATTAAAAGTGTAAACAATAATGAAGACACTAAAACATAACTCTCTGAGGAGGTGTGGAACAGTAGCCTATGTGCGGTTCAATCAGCTTCTTGCTTTGCAGTGAATGTACATAAAGAGGACAGGTGCAAAAATGGAGAGGTCACACTGGTCAGCAGACGCTCCTGCTCTTAGCAGAGAAGGAGAGAGATGCCCATCCAATACCTTACCCAAATCTGTTTACGATAGTGCAATGCTCTGAACATCGTTTTATGCATGTTGGTTATGTGTGTTTGAGTTTAGAGCAACAGGCCATTGTGGGTTTCCTACACCATTTGTCCATACCAAGCGATGTTATGAGCAATACTACACAGCTGCCCCATGTCAGGTGGAAGAGTGTCCACTGGGTTAAGAGGAAAAGCGCTGTTGTAGTGGTGAGAATGAACAAATAAATATGAACAGAGAATGTCCTGATGTTCAGAGGAGGTATGTAAAAGAGTTGGCATTAGATTGTGTGTCATATTTTGTGTGTGTGTGTGTGTGTGTGTGTGTGTGTGTGTGTGTTAAGGCTAAGGGTTTCAGAAGGTTTTTAGTGTGCAGTGCTCACAGCAAACACAAATGGCAGTGAAGACCAGGTATGTTGAAGGCTCAGCTTTTGGTCTAACAAATGGTTTGATCTGGAGAATATCGGGGGGGGGGGGGGGGGGGGGGGGGGGGGTTGTTGTTGTAAGGGTTGTGTTGTATTTTGATCTCCCCTATTTCCTAATTATGTAAATATGGGCTTATCACTTTCAGGTGTATTGCATGCGTGAGAAATGACATAATTTCCACAAGCACTTATAATCACCTTTAAGGGATGCCATAAAGCATGAAGTAAACAATGTGAATATTAAAACCTGGCGTATGTTGATCATATATTGGCTATATGGTGTCTGCATGCATAGGTCAGCTGTTAAAGGAGTTATACAAAGAACGTTAAAAAAGGCAAACACCAGCTAAGCAATGTTACACGTGTTTCATGTTGAAGTTTAACAGAGGACAGGCAAATTGGTCCCTTTTTTGTGAATAAAGCAAAGTGCAAAGTCTAGTTTACAGGGAAACCTACTGAATAGTATGTGGTACTTAAATCATGTCAAATACCTTTTTAAATACTTAACAGTACTCTTCAGGTTCTTTTACTAATGTCATAACTGTAACCAAACCCTTCCTATCTGACTGTGAATAGCTAGGCACAAAGCTCTTGGTGAGCATGCGTTATGTTCACAATGCGTCAGCAACATCCTCTCACAGATCCCTCCTCCTCATACCAGTGGGTGCACCCAAAGTGGGGGGCCTGAAAATGTGAATCTGAAACAAAACCGTTCTCACTGAGCCATGGAAGCAGCAGCTGAGCTTCATCACCACACATGCAACCTGCGTAACAAAAATATCTAACTTAACATGAACAGTTCAACGTGGAATCTAGTAGAAGTATATACTCTCGTTCATCAAGTAAGTGCTAAGACAAGGTAGACAAAGGTGAACACAAGGTTGGGATGACTGATTCATCATTGGGTCTGGACAAGAAGTTGGAGCTGAGAGGCGTAAAGTGACGGATAACACAAAACAAATCTCCCGAGGAAGGGACCATTTCTAACAACAACAATAACGTCCAGGAAAGGCCTATATTGTATCATGACTAGCCTACATCTATAGCACAGCACTGTGTGTGTATGTGTGTCTATGTTTGTATACCTGGGTGAGAGTGTTTTCCTTGCAAGGTATCAATAACTGTGTGCATTTAGGGTGTCAGTCCACTAATCCACAATAGTACTCGTGCTATCTTTCTGATATTTAGATAAGCAACACATACAATACAATTCATTTAGGATTTCTATGAGCAAATACATAAACTGGCAGAAGACTTGGTCTGTTGTTCCACTCGATGGAAGACCATCATTCTTACTGAAAACCCTCTCCTACTGCAAATCATAAAGGTATATCCACTTTAGTCTGTTTTATTCCCTGTCTGTGGTAGTAGGTGTTGGAAAAGAACCAGTGGATGTCTATAGAATCAGTGCAGATTTCTGGGTGGGTGAGAAACACACGGATAAAAAGGGTGCAGAGTGGAGGCCCTCAGCCTGATGTGCTGTCTCCATGGTTACCAGATGCCACTGGACCGGCCTCCAGGTGGAGCCAGGATCCGGGCAGAGGACCTCTTTGGGACGTGGTCGTCTACCTGAGAACCTGCAAAGACAGAGAAGACAATTATGATAGTCAGGTGTTCTGTCGCATATTTCTCACATTCACACAAGTCATTCACATGTCTCACATTCTCATCGTCTTGTGCTTCATACATAAAAGTCTATATATTTTTATACTTTCATACCCACATACTAATTCATACACCCATTCACAAATGCACACATCCATAATGTACACACAAACACATTTCCAAATACAAAAACACGCAATCATTTACATACCTGAGATGGACTCACTTCACCATAAAAATGAATACAGTAATTTCCTGTGTATTAGCCGCATTGAGTATAAGCCGCAGGACAGTGTTTTATGCAAGTTAAAAGAAACAAAACCGTGTCGCTCAGTGGTCTAAGGGATTAGGCTGGCAGCTGTAAGATCACTGGCTCAAGTCCCAGATGATGACTTGATGTTGCACGTCGTGCCCTTGGACAAGACACATCATCTGCAGTGTCTCAGTCCACCCAGCTGTAAAATGGGTACCAGCTTCTGCTAGGGGTTACCTGCGATGTACTGGTGTCCCGTCCAGGGGGAGTCTACGGCTCTCGTCCGCTTACCACCATGGAAACCGGACATAAGTGCCGGCCCAATTGGCCTTCGTGGCTAGGAACGGATTAACCACTAATGTACGTATAAGCCGCAGCTAATAGTTGGGAAATTACGATACGGACAAGACCACATTCACAAATATACAGCTACAGACACAAATACTCTCAATCTCTTTCACACACACAGAGAATGTTGTCCACACCTGAGAGGCTGAAGCTGGACTCGTGCAGGTCCCTCACGCCGCCGTGTCTGGCCACACCACGGGCCGGGGGCTCGTCACCGTCCGGGAGGCACACTTCCTTTTTACAGGAATTGGTTACCGTGGCAACATCTCCGGAATAGGGGGCCCTGTCCACCCCTTTCAGTGTCTGACACTGTGGATGGTTGGATGAGAGAGATCATGTAACCACACAGTTTACACAACAAGTTTATGTCATAGGGAAGCTAGGAGTCAGGTCTGAGTAAGATGATTATTAGTCAGCCAATCAGGACATTCCTGCTTCTAGTAGTATTCTGTTTTTTTTTTTTTATGAAGGTCAACAATGCAACCCCGATTTTGACAGTGTAGCTCTGCATGATATGGTAGCTGCCTCTTTATAAGTAGTATAGAGTGTGTGTCTGGAAATCTAGAAGTATATGTGTGTGTGTGTGTGTGTGTGTGAGAGAGAGAGACTGTGTGTGTGTGTGTGTGACTGGGTGTGTGTGTGTGTGTGTGTGTGACTGGGTGTGTGTGAGTGTGACTGTGTGTGTGGGTGTGTTAGATTTGGCCATACCCACCTTCTCCCTCTGCACCATCTTCTTGTACAGGAAGTCTGGAAAGGTCCGCATGGGGTAGAATTTTCCAGAACCCTCGGCGCACATGAAGACTCCGTTCTCACACACCAGTCGGCCGCGGCTGATCGTTACCAGGGGAACGCCATGGCATCGCAGGTTCTCATACAGGTTGAAGTCCCCTCCTTGTACCTGTGTGGTCACAGAGATGGTCCTGTGGAGAACAGCGGTCAGTAAGCGTGTGTCTAAATGAGATTGCTCGGTTACACTTTACTTGACAGTGTCGACATAAGAGTGACATGACACTGTCATGAACGTGTCATAAACAAGTCATAAACGTTTATGACATAACGCTTCTGTTATTAAGTGACATTCGGTTTTTGTCATAACAAGTTAGGGTTAGGATTGCGGTTAGGTTTAGGGTTAGGGTTAGGATTAGGTTTAGGTTTAGAGTTAGGGTTGGGGTTATAGGATTAGGGTTAGAGGTTAGGATTAGGGTTAGGTTTCATGTGTCATGACAGTGTCATGATGACAGTGTCATGTCACTCTTATGTCGATACTGTTAAGTAAAGTGTTACCGACTGCTTTGTGTGCCTATCAGTTTGTGTATGTTTGTGTGTTTTTTATATTGTCACAGTAGGTGGCAACATTCAAAACTAAAAAAACCCATCTCTATTCAGCAAATGTCTTTATTGTGTCAGGTTTGGCTAATGTGAATTGTGTGACAGAATGGTGTAGGACTGGCAAAGATAGTGGGAAAGAATGAATGCTGCAAACCTCTGCATGTTGGGGTAATCAGCTCATTCTACTCTTTGCTGCCACCTGCTGTTGCTGCACTGCTACTGCAGGGACAGACAGTGCAGCGAGGGGTCATCATAATCATTGTATGTCAGGTGTTTGTGAATATTTGTGTGTGTGAGAGCATGACTGATTATATGTGTTTATTAAGTATGTGTGCTTGTGTGAAGGAGCCAATGCATGTATGTGTATGAGCCTGAGGTGTGTGTGTGTGTGTGTGTGTGTGTGTGTGTGTGTGTGTGTGTGTGTGTGTGTGTGTGTGTGACTGTTTTTATACTTTGCTGCATCAGGGTCCCAGACGACCACATCTGCGTCGGCCCCTGGGATGATGCGTCCCTTGCGAGGGTAGAGATTGAAGATCTTAGCAGCGTTGGAGCTCGTCACGGCAACAAAGCGGTTCTCATCCATCTTCCCTCCCACCTGAGGCCGGAGGGAACACATTAGTTCCAGTACCATTTGGTTCCACTTCATTCAGTTCTCTGTGCTGCTACGGCGGTGGGGGTGGCAGTGGCTCAGGAGGCCGACATCAGTGTGAGTGTGTATGAATGGGTGGATGTGTGAGGCACGACACTGTAAAGCGCTTTGGGTGTGCGGAGGAGTGGAAAAACGCTACATAAATGTAGTCCATTTACTATTTAATCTAACTCTGCTGTCGATGAACATCAGTAGTGATTCATTTCTATTCAAGTTGAAATGGGTTCATCTATTTGCAGTGCAGCCTGTGTATTTTTAACAAGGAACCCGTTCATATGTTTCTTTACCCAGACCATGTAAACACATAACGTGACATAATCCATCCCCCTGTGACCTCATGACCCCGGCGTGACCCCTGCCCTGAGACACGTACCACTCCTCTCTCCCAGATGACGCTCATGCGGTCCTGCACCCCGGGCACGCCGTGAGGGATCTTAGTGAAGTCATCGCGGCCCATGGCCTTCTGCTTGGTGCTGAAGGGGCGGTGATCAGATGCCACCACGTTCACAGTGTCACTGAGAGGACCAATACACATACACAGAGGGCGAGAGAAGGGGAGAGACAGAGATTATAACATTATACATTAATTCATTTAGCAGACGCTTTTATCAGACATACAGAAATATGATATATGACATAGAAGAATTATTATAACATTTAAATTTATTCATATAGCAGGCGCTTTTAATACTGTACGACATACATAATGTATGTCAATTATATCACAAGGGCCATTCTCCTTAGAGCAACTCAGGGTTAAGTGCCTTGCTCAAGGGCACAATGGAGGACGCCGGGAATTGAACCCACAACTTTTCAGGCTACTGCATGAGCACTACGCTACCACTGCCACAATTATATTAACTGATAGGAAATGAAATGACTAGTTGTGAATGGAAATGAATGGACTGATCTTGTTATGGACTCGTCTTGTAATCCCTCTCACACTCTCAATAATCTTAATGCTGGAGCTTTGGAGCTTTGGTCTCATAAGTGTTCATTAGAGACATTTGAGGGGAAGAGGTGTGAGTGTGTGACTGACAGGGGGTCAATTTCCAGATGACAGGTGTGTGTGTGTGTGTGTGACTGACAGGGCTCTATTTCCAGATGACAGGTGTGTGATCTTAAAGTGTGGTGTGAGAGGAAGAGGAGGGGTTGAGAGGAAGGGAGTGGTGTTTTTGAGTGACAGCTACGAGACACGAGTGTGGTGTGTATTTATATACTGTATGTTGGTATGTATTTATGTGGGTGTTGGTCTGTGGGAAGTATATGAAAATAAGCATTGGAGAACATCTTGTCAAAGGGGGGGGGGAAGTATTTCATGTTTTTTTTTTCTTTTGATCAAAATAAATCTGTTGAGGTCCAGGTGAGTGGGTGTGGCCATTCTGGATGACAGGCAGCTGAGACTTGCAGGTTTGATTGACAGATGAATATGGAGCCAGGGGCTGAGTTTCACCAGAAACAGGAGAGCATGGCATATAGGTTTGAGCGACAGGTGGATGGGAGTGGCGTGCATTCTGATTGGCAGGTTGGCGGGCGGTTGGGCGTCGTACTTTCCCAGCAGGCTCATGAGGTAGTTGGGGGT